>NC_080377.1:0-300000 GCF_014773155.1 Arachis stenosperma | reverse complement strand
TGTAAGCCATTAGATACCAGCTTAATATCATCTCCAACATCCTCCCTCAAGTTGAAACTGATTGAATTAGTTGCAAGTTTAGCAACATTATTATCATCCTCCCTTGAATTAAGGCTTGTTGAAACATTTATCCTGTTATCATCATAATATCCTCCCTCAAGTGGGGCGTGTAAGTCAAGCATGCCCAACTTGAAAAGTAAAGATTCGAAGACACCCGGTGATAACGCTTTAGTAAGTAAATCAGCCGTTTGATGAGCTGATTTAATAGGTAGTAATTTCAGCACTCCTGTTTGAGACTTTTCACGAACAATGTGACAATCTACTTCAATATGCTTGGTTCTTTCGTGAAAAACCGGATTAGCTGCAATGTACAGCGCAGATTAATTGTCACAATAGAGATTGATTGGGTGAGGATGAGATACATGGCAGTCATTAAGAAGATAAAGAAGCCATTGACCTTCCCGAGTTGCTTGTGCCATGGCACGATATTCAGCTTCTGAAGAAGAACATGCTACAGTTGTTTGCTTCTTACTCTTCCAAGACACTAATGAAGAACCTAAGAAAAAACAATACCCAGTTATTGATCGACGGGTATCAGAACAAGTTGCCCAATCTGAATCAACATAACCAGTCAATTTGAGATCATTATTTGAAGAGAAGAAAAGACCCTTAGAAGGAGATTTCTTGATGTATCGAAGAACATGTAGTGCTGCCTTGTAATGGTTATCAGTTGCACAATCCAAAAATTGGCTGAGCTTCCCAACTGCAAAAGCAATGTCTAGACGAGTATTGGTGAGATATAACAGTCGTCCGAGTAGTCTTCTATATTGTAATGGATCTTGTAATCTTGTGCCACTCTCCTTAGAAAGTTTTCCATTATACAGCATAGGAACTGAAGCAGGTTTAGCTTCCAACATACCATATTCCTCAAGCAAATCAAGAGTATACTTACGTTGATACAAAGCAATCCCTTCAGAACTACGGGCAACTTCTATTCCAAGAAAAAATTTCAACCGGCCTAAGTCCTTAATACTAAATTCAGCATCAAGAGCCCTTTTAATAGCTTCAATTTCAAATAAATTATCTCCAGATAAAACAAGATCATCAACATAAACAATAATAATAGCCAAGCCGAGGTTAGTGTGCTTGGTGAACAAAGAGTGATCATGAGGAGACTTGATAAAGCCATGTTGCTGAAGAAAACCACTTAATCTTAAATTCCATTGACGGCTTGCCTGTTTCAAGCCATATAAAGAACGATTCAACTTACAAACAGCACCATTTGAAACATCGAGACCTTGGGGGGGTTTCATATAAACCTCTTCTTGCAACTCACCATGCAAGAATGCTGTATTAACATCTAATTGGTGAAGTTTCCAATTATGTACCGCAGCAAGAGTAAGAATAAGTCGCAAAGTAGTGATTTTTACAACCAGACTGAATGTATCAAAGTAATCATAGCCAACTCTTTGACGAAAACCTTGAGCCACAAGACGTGCTTTGTGGCGTTCAACACTACCATCTGGGTGAAACTTCACTTTAAAAACCCACTTGCATCCAATGAG
The DNA here is from genome assembly GCF_014773155.1 of Arachis stenosperma. Lineage (NCBI taxonomy): Eukaryota > Viridiplantae > Streptophyta > Magnoliopsida > Fabales > Fabaceae > Arachis > Arachis stenosperma. The sequence continues at coordinate 298,435 of NC_080377.1, read as the reverse complement.
GCGCTTTCCAAGAGGCAAAGAAGTGATAGACCAAGTTTTATTCTTCTCAAGAGCAAGCAATTCCGCACTAATTGCATTTCTCCAGCATTCGTGCTGCACAGCTTGTTTATAAGTCTTCGGTTCAACTGTTGTGGTTATTGCTAGGGAAAAGGCTCTATGGGTAGGGGATAGCTTCCCATAATCCACCATGTGAGATAGACCGTACCGCTTGGAACATGATTGGTCACTAGAGCTTCCTGTTTTAAGTAACATACAATGATAATCTTGAAGATAAGAAGGTGGTTTATGTATACGAGTTGATCTTCTAAGATCCTGATGATGCATGTTATCATTTGAATGAGAATTAGATGATGCATTATTTGGTGGACTAAGAGAAACTACATGTGAATCAGTAAGTGAGGTAGGGTCCCTAGGATCATGAAAAGAATCAATATTTACATGAGATGGATGAAATGCATCTAAAGAATCATAAGTGAAAAGATCAAATTCATTAAAATTAGAATCAGCAATAGGTAGAGAGAAGCACTTATAAAATTTTGGGTCATATCATCATGAAAGGATTTATAAGGAAAATAATGTTCATAAAACTCCACATTTCGAGACAAAAATAGTTCTCTAGTGTGAATATCAAACAAAATATATCCTTTTGTGCCAGGTGGGTAACCAAGAAAAATACTCTTTCTTGCTCGTTTATCAAATTTTTTTCGTCCATGAATTAACGTTGAAGCAAAAGCCAAGCATCCAAACACTTTAAGGTTACTAATGTCTGCATCCTTGCCAAATAAGGTAGCATAAGGGGTTTTTTTTTTTAAAACTGGAGTTGAAAGTCTATTAATTAAATGAACAGCTAAACCAATAGCAAAATTTCAAAAATTTTTTGGCAATGATGATTGAAACATTAATGCTCTTGCAATGTTAAGAATATGTTGGTGTTTCCGCTCAACAATACCATTTTGTTGAGGTGTCTCAACACATGATGTTTGATGCACTATACCCTGTGAATTATAAAAAATATCAAGTTTAAACTCAGGACCATTGTCAGTTCGAATAATCTTTACTTGAGAATTAAATTGAGTTTTCACATAGGCAACAAAATTCTGAACCAAACTGCTGGCCTCTGACTTTAATTTCATGAAATAAATCCATACAAATCTGGTTTTATCATCTACTATAGTTAAAAAATATTTATAACCTTGTAGAGAAATAAGTGACATTGGCCCCCAGATATCAATATGTATTAAATCAAAACTGTTTAAACTTGTTGTTTCACTAAGGGTATATGGTAACCGTTTTTGCTTGGCATAATGGCAAAAATCACATGGTTTAGAGCAAGTAGATATAGGAAATTGCACACAAGGATATATTTGTTTGATAATATCAAATTTGTTTTGTGGTACATGACCCAATCTAAAATGCCATAAATTCTCAACAGAAAAACATGAAGTTTGTGTAACCGAATTTGCTGTCCTAAGATTAGAAGAAAGTAAAATCTTGTCACTATGACTTTGCGGATCTAGAATCCTAGTACTCCTATTGTATGTTGTATTTTCCATGTTGTCCCTGTGTGCTAACTCTAATGCGGAAAATCCATCATGTATAATCCATGCTTTGCTCTAGCTGTGCCAATCATCTTCAAAGAGGTCCGATTCTGTATCTCACAAAGTTTGTCAGTAAAAACACATTCACAATGCAAGCCTTTTGTAAGTTTGGAAATAGATAAAAGATTGAAGTTGAAACTTGGTATGTACAGCACATCTGTGAGATAGAATGTAGCTGAAAATACCACAGTTCCACTTATAGTTGCAGTTGTGTGTGTTCCATCTGGTAATTTTACCAGAATCGGCCTAATATGTCTAAAATTTGTAAAAAAATGCAATGAGTGTGATACATGATCAGTAGCTCCTGTATCAAGCACCCAAGAATTTGAGAAAAAAGTTTTTACTGACAATAATCGTGCAATATGAGAGCTCATGCAAAGTGTATAAGTCTCTAAAGGTATACCTCCATTTCCTGCATTTGATTGATCGACATCTCTCACACTTGTTCCTTGAGAAGACTGTGCACACTCCTGCCGAAGAAAGGTAAGCATGCATCTCTCAAACTCTGATTGAATTGGGATTGACCATCAGCTTCCTTGTCCTGCTTGACATTGTTGGTACTGCTCCCTTCAATTCCAGCAACAATATTATTGGCCATAGCTCCATTGCTAGTCTCTCGTGGCCATTTCTGCCTCTGTAGATGAGGTGGAAATCCATGTTTGTGGTAACAAGTATCCACAAGATGCCCTGCCTTGTGACAATAAGAACAGGTCTTAGGTGCTGAATTTCTTCCTCCTCTTCCACCTCTACCTCCACGGATTCCTCGTCCTCTTCCTCTGGAAACATTGCTTGAATTATTGTTGAAATTATGAATTGAATTGGCCAAAGCTGTAAAGTTTTGAGTCTCCAAATCTGATCCATTAAACTGTCTCTCTTGCTGAATAAGTAGAGAAAAAATTTCATTGATGTCTGGAAGTGGCTTCATCAGCATGATTTGGGATCTCACAGTCCCATACTGCTCATTCAATCCTCTTAAAAATCTCACTGCATAAGTTTCATCTCGATAATCTCTCATAGTTCCTAAGCCACAGTCACATTTTTCAGAGCATTCCTTGCATTGTGGAACTGGTTTGAAACTGTCAATGTCTTCCCAAATAGCCTTCAACTTGGTGAAATAATTTGTTATGCTTAGATTCCCTTGTTTCATAGCATACAACTCTTCTTCTAATTCAGCAACCCTGTATCTGTCTCCATGATAATACCTGTGCTTTAAATCAAGCCATAAATCTACAGCAGTTTCATTCCAAACAACACTCTGTGCAATCTCAGCACTCAATGATAGATTTAACCAAGAAACAACATAAGTATTACATTTATCCCATGCTACATATGCAGGATCATTTTTATCTGGTTTCACAATGGTTCCATCAACAAAGCCTATCTTATTCTTTGATTTCAGCGCTAATTTCATAGCTCTTGACCAGGAATTGTAGTTCTTAGCATTCAGCACAATTGGGACAATAGAAACTCCAGGATTCTCACCTGGATGTAGGAAGTAAACACTTGCTGGATCCGCAAGCAAATTGGTACTCGATTTCGCACTCTGTGGCTGCAAACTCGAGAGTTGGCTTAGAATGCGAGCTAGATTTCGAAGTTCACCAGCTGAAAGCTCCTGGTTCTCATGTGACCCGTGATTTCCCCCAGACATTAGGTTGGAAGGAGTGTCGGCCATTGATGCTAACTCAATACTGTATTTGTGGCCAAAACTTCACCTCTTTCACGATCTTCCACGCTCACCGCACCATGAAGAAATCGTGGTCTAGATCTGATTTTGGTGAAGAAAATAATATTGGGGTGGAAGAAGAAGACTCAGTAGATTTGTCATATGAACAAATACAAAACCTAAAATTGAAAACCAACGACTGAGTACAGTACAAGGGGAGTACATATGTTATCCACTATTTATAGTTATTAGAAAATTAACTTTACTAAAACCTAATGGTAAATAAATTAACTATGGTTATTCAGTCGTAATCAGTTACAGCTTGCTTTTGTAAGCCATTAGATACTAGCTTAATATCATCTCCAACACAGAGCAGGAACCAAGTCTCAAAACTTCCAGATTCTTCAGCATAACGATTTCTGGTGGTAGTTTAGAAAGCTTATGACAGTTAGTGATACTGAGCTTCTTCATGGTCATAATGTTACAGAAATCAGAAGGCAATTCCACCATATCCATGCAATAGTCAATGTTCAACTCCACTAAATTTGGCAGTGCATCTGAAATTTTGATGCCTGCTTTGTAGTACACATATAAAGCGACAGATTTCGCAGCTTCCTCAATTTGCAGAGGCTAGGAACCGAAACCTTTTCCAGGCTAATCCTTTTCAAGCATGGTAATGAACCAAGTACCTCAAAGTTGTTCAATTCACAAGGATGGAAACCCTGATTTGTGACATACACACAATCTCATAGATACTTATGCTATTGAAGCATGCATGTTTGATTTTGGATAAAGTTGTTGACTGAAAAAGTTTATACAAATTATGCAATGCGGTAGCATTATTTCATAGATTTAACTTTAATTGAAATCAATGAAGGTGTTTTTGATCACATCTTTCCTAGAAGTTACTCCTAATATGCAAGGACCATGTTAACAACATTATGGGTTTTTGTAAAATCAACAATAAACTAATTTTATACTACTATCCAATCAGATATTCCCATTTATACGACTTTTGAGGTCGTGATTTATTAAGTATATTTATATCTAGACAATTCTGAAGGTGAGAATCCAAGTCTTTGTTGGATTTAAGCCGTTCCTTCATTGTTTGCCAGAACTCATAAGGATAATGACACAGGGATCCACCAATAACTTTTAGAGCCAGAGGTGAACCATTACAACCTCTCACTATCTGTGTTTCATGAAAACCAAAGAAGAGCCAATAAATAAATTGTAAATATGCCAATGCTGCATGAAACAAATCAACAATTCTTGGTTACAATGTTCCGGTAACACATTATATGCTTAGACAAAAAATATTAGAAGGTCAACGAATATAATAAAATTATATTTCACAATATGACTTTTTATTAGAGGTAATGCTTAGATTGATCCCTGAAATTTTTGGCGCTCATCAAAATAGTCCCTGACTTTTGGAGATGACTAAATTGATCCTGAATTTACAACTTTCTATTATCTCAAGACTCAAGGTAAGAAAGTGCACCTCATGGACAAGATTTTCATCAGGCTTATAAGAGTTAGTGTCTTTGGCTTGTGTAAAGTGATGGAAGAGGGATACGGCATCATCATCACCAAGTGGTTTCAAGTGGAACTGAGTATGGAATCTGCGAAATGCAAATCTTGAAGTAACTACAATCTTGTAATCTGGAATGGTGGAGAATTTGAACTTTTCAACAATTGAATCTGTGCCAGACCATACATCATCCAGGACCAATAATATTGGTCTACCTTTATCCCCAACATGCCTCAGCAAGTTCCCCAGCCGGTTAATTGCCTCTTCATCGGTTTGAAACTCGGGTGCCCGGTGTCCACAGTGTTCAAATAGTGTCTGTACAATGCTCTTCAAGTTGGGTGATTTCGAAATGTCACAACAATCAGTCACCTTTTCTTTGCAAATGACTCAATTTTGTTTTGTAAGGCAACTAATGCAAAATGTTACAAAGTTCTAGAGATCCTTCAGACCTATGAGGACATTAGCGGACAACTGATAAATCTAAATAAGTCTTTTGTATTCTTTTGTCAAAACATACCTCACCAGACTCGTGATTCTTTATCTGCTATTTTGGGTGTCTGTCATGTTGGTTCGCAGGATAAGTATTTGGGATTGCCTTCGGTCATTCAACGCTCCAAGAAAGAGACTTTTAGTTACATTAGAGATAAGGTGGTATCAAAACTCTAGTAGTAAAAGCAAAATCTCTTAATTGACTAGTGGAAGAGAGGTGCTAATTAAGTTAGTGGACACAGCCATTTCCATCCATCTACACTTTGAGCTGCTTTAAACTGCCTGAAACTCTTATTGATGATATTCAAAAGCAACTCATGCAATTTTGGTAGGGCCAAAAACAGGATGAGAGGAAAATGCACTGGATAAAATAGGATACCTTATGCAGAGATAAAAAAACAAGGAGGATTGAATTTTAAGGACCTCAAGGCCTTTAATCTAACCATGGATGAAGGTTGGTTACTAATACTGGTTTCCTAATATTTAAAGTGTTGAAAGTAAATATTTCAGGTCCTCTTTCTTCTTAGAGGTTGAGATTGGTTAGAACCCCTTATGGGGTTAGAGAAGCTTAATAGAAAGTAAGAATGTCCTAGAGAAAGGAATAGTTTGGAAGGTCGGCAAGAACTCAATAGTTGAAATTTTTGGAGAAAGATGGATTAAAAACCATCCTGCCATATCACAAAGTCAGACACTACAACAAAATTCTAATCTTGGGTGGGTAGGTCAGCTCATAGCAGAGGATGGAATATGGAAAAAACAGATCATACAAGATAACTTTAATCAAGAAACAGTACAAACTATTCTACAAACACCAATCAATCAGGAAGGAGACAAAATTTCATAGGGTAAAAATAAAAGAAGAGCTTACACGGTTCAATCAGGTTACACTATTAGCTTCCAATTCTTCCACCCCCTATTGAGACATTGCCACCATACTTCCAGAACAAGCTGCTGTGGAAATCAATCTATAATGTGAAATGTCCAACTAAAGTTAGAGTAATTCTCTGAAAAACAATGCATGGAGGATTGCTAATGAAACACAAAATCCATACCAGATTTTTAGCAGTCTCCGAAACTTGCCCCATCTGTCTGCTCTAAACTGAGACAATAGCTCATTGGATGTAAAAGAGCTCGATTGACACACAATTTTTTAATGATATTGGCTAATTGAACTCAGTGAATTTTATTAGGTGCTTTGAGTGCAAATTATAATTCTTAGACTAATGTATTAATTAAATGACAAATTATTAACGAGTATTTATAATAAAATCATTTTAGTGTATGTACATAATTAATTAAAAAGAGGAAACCATTTTATTTGTTCCTTGCTTACCCCATATATCTTTTCTCTTAGTGCTTAAACTTTTCATGATCTGCAGGGTGTTTAGTCTTTTATAATGGATGTCATTTGAGACAAATGGTATGAAATCATTAACCTTCAAATAAACACGGTCTAATTAGTTGTGTTTTCGAAGTAGAATTATAACTATTCTATAAAGAAGATTTATAGTTATGGTATGTAGTTCATACCTACTCATAGTTCTACTGATATGAGCGCATCATTTCTATTGAACTTTGTGTCTTTGTATGCTGAAATTATTCTTCATTATGATGCATATCCTTTAACACTGATTTGATTCTTCACTGGGTATACATTAGTTCCAGAATTTTCTACAGCAGATCAGTTGCAGAAGCAGTTTTCCGATAAAGTGCATCATGAATCATACTTTAAATTTTTAATGATTCATTTGGTGTTGATAACTTGTTATGATGGAAGTATTCCTAATCAAATTGGATTAATGGTTTGATGGTTTTCTTCCATGTTTGATAAATATTGTAAATTTGTTATTGATACTGTGAATTTAATGAAATTAATGTTTAATTTTGCTAGGATTGATTTCAGTATATTTATATAATGTGCAAGTAATAATAGTTGTTTGCCAAAAAGCTTTCGATATTTAATAAAATATTGGTTGAAATTTGGTTAGAACTTTAATTTGTTGTGATATTTATTGGCTAGGTTATAAACGTATATAGAAGGTCAATACGATGAACGTTGGGATTGAGTGCCTTGCATTAAGGAAAGTATAAGCAGTCAATGGAATATTTGTACAATCTGTACAATGGAGATTTATGGAGTATTAAAGATATAACCATTAGTGTTACCTTTTTTCATTAGCCGAAACTTTTGGGATGAGTGGTATCATGGTATTAGAGCTCTAGATCCGAAAGGTCAAAAGTTCAAAGGTCAAAAGTTCGATCCTTCGTGAACCCAAAAATCAGTTTAAACTTTTGGAAAGATATTTATTATCCCTAGTACTTCGATGTTTATTCTAGATAGTAGGGAGATGTTCATTTTATAACTCTATAGCCCATGTACACATTGTATAAATAAACCATTGTCTCCTTAGCGAGATCCTTTCTTATATAATTGTTAACTATTATTCTTAGGTTGATTCATTGAAAACCCAGTCTTTTATCATGTTCTCTAATTAGTGGTTATGAAAATATTTGTAATGTAATAATTTTGTGAAAAGCATGTGCAAAAAGCAAAAAATTCTGAGAAATTTAAGCACAGAGAAATAAATTCTTAAAAATTCAGATATCTATCCACTATTGCATGCCTAAGTTATATTAAGGTAATCATGATCAACTAACCCAAATAAACCTTACCTGGCAAGGAATTAGATACAATTGCATACTATCATTTAATTAACATGACTGAGAATGTATGAGCGTAAACCAGTATCATAGAATAACACAAAGGAAAAAAAATTGAAGGCATACTGCATACCTAACATGAATGAAAAATCAAAATCTTTGTTTATGTAGCATGCATGGCACACATGCATGTAAGTATATCATCAAATTGACAAGCTCAAAAACAAGAGGAGCAAGCCAATGGTAAAATCCTTCAATTAAGTCTATCACCAAAAGTTAAAAAAAAAAAACTATCATCAAACCAGCAAAGTAATTTATGCATTAATATTATCATTACTGATGATTCCGATTCCATGACCAGTAGCCACTAGCTTCCTCAACTACTTCCCGCTCTCTCGCATGTTTATTATTATAAGCTAAAGTCACAACTAACTACCATCAATATCATTATCCTATAATCAACCCAAAAACACATAACAATAACAAAAAGAACATACTTAGAATTAAAACTTCTGTGGCCAAAAAAAAAACCATTTAGCTGCAGAAAATCAGAAAAATCATGAAGAAGGGCGGACACTCTTACAGTCCTCACTCTCTGACGGTTGTTGTTGTGATGGGAGCAGAAATTGCGCCTCAACAGGATAGTGATGATGATTTGCAAGACCAACATAACTTTCACCTATTCCTCCATTTTGTGGTGGTTCTTGTTGCAACTGATGATGATAAGTTCCACCACTGTCAAATGTCCCCAAACCCAAACAAGGTGCCAGCTCACCTCCTTGACCGCCTGAATGTGCAGCCATCTGGCCAAAAACTCCACTTCCACCGCCATCGCCGTCGGCTGTGACAACTGAAACCGGACTTCCAGCTGCCACAGGTTCAATCCCAGTAGCAGCGTTGTATCTTAGATACTCCTGCTGCTGCTGTTCATAGTTTCTCACCATCATGTCATGTTGCTGTGAAGCGAGTTGTTGGGCCTCCAACAACTCGCGCTGCTCTGGATTCAGGTCGGCATTAGCATTCATTGTTCCATTATGCTGCACAGAAGATGGTGGCATCAAAGACTGAATAACATTTGGGCCGTAGGGCGGGCCAAAAAGAGCCGCAGACGAGGGCGGCGGCTTTCCTTGAGGGTAAAGTGGGAGCGCTCGAATTCCATGAGGGGAGAACGGACCTTGAATGCCTTGTGAGTTGATGTAGGCGCTGAGTTCGGTCTTGGCGTTGAGGAGGTCCATTTGTATTTGCTGCAGGTGTTGTTGGAGGAAGACGATGTGGCCGACGCACCCGTACACTGGGCTGCGAATGCGCGCCTCCGCCTCGAATGCAAGGGACTTCACCGCATCTTCCCGCTGGCAGGGGCTAAGATCGTTGAGGATCTTGCCGATGTTGCTGGCTCCGAAGACGCGATGGACGCATGCGAAGCGCTGTGGGTTGTCCGGTGGGAAGTATGGTGCGAAAATGCACTCTTGTGTGCACTTCCGACGAAGGAACTTGCACGCCGCGCATGGCGAATTCGTTGATGACATTCTCCTTTTTCTTTACTCTTCCTTTTTTATTATTTTCTTGTGTTTCGATTGTGTTACTATTATCGTTTGTTTCTTCAAACAAAAAATTATGATTTGCATTGCAAATTAAAGAAATTGATGAACAAAGTTATAGATCAAATCTCATAATTACAGGAGTTTGTTGGGAACAACATCAGGTTAAAAGGGTAGTTTTACACCTCAATTTATATATTTTTTATTATTTTTTAAATATTATTTATACATTAAAATTAATTATTATATAATGTATATATTATTTTACTTATTTTTAATATATATTTTATAATAATTTTTAATTTGATAACTAATTTTAATACCTATAACATAATTGTATTTTAGCACATATGTATTTTTTTATCAAAAAGAGAAAAAAAATTGAGAATGTAAACGAAGGCAGAGAAAATAACTGGGAAAAAAGAGAGAGAAGAGAACCCACTTATCTAAATTTTCTTTCAAGTTTCACCTAGTTTCATTCTATGAGCTTTTTCGTAGGAATTTAAATTATAATCATAAATAAATATTTTTTGTTATAATAAAAATTAATTTAAAAGACATGTAGTATATCCTAAGGTAATAAATCACCCCCTATAATAGCTGTTGAAGTTTCTACTATAAATACATTTTAGTTTGACTTTGGTAAAATTTTTTTGAAGTGTTTGTATTTTTTAAAAGGATAAATTTTTTATTTTGTATTTGATAAATCAAAAAGATTATATATTTGTATTTGTACTTTTTAAAATTTAAAAGTCTAAAATAACTTCATATATTAACTAATTTTTAAACTTAATTTTTAAATTTATGTTTTTTATGGTATTTTTAAATTTTAAAAACTATTTTACCAAATATAATTGTTGTTACTTGTGTTTATTAAAAGTTATTTTTAATTTGATTTACCAAACATAAACATAAATATAAGCAAATCTAATTATATATGAAAAAACAAGTTTAATATCTTTTTGTTTCATTCCCGTATTTGATCACTTTTAAACATTGTTAACATTGAGCCTTATTTTCATTATAAAAAATTCTCTTAAAGTGATTCCAAACTGTTGATCGATTTTTGTGCTAAAATGATATGGTTGAGAGAGGAGATAATGTAAAAACCGAATGCTCTAGAGACTCTTACATAGAAACATCACGATCGGCTTCATTCCCAATAACATAGTAAAAAGGAGTGAAACTTTAAAACATAAAAAAAAAGAAGCCCCATACCTTTGGACCACTTAATGGTCCCATTAAAAAACATGTTTTTAGAGTTTTTTTAACAATTGTTACATAGTCCTTGAACTAGTTTTAATTGCAAATTAATCCTATATATTTTATTTAATTATAAAAACTATTTTTATTTTATAAATTATTATTTTATCAATTATCTATTATATTTATTAACAATCAAATACAAAAACAACAACCAATTATATCCTCCATCGATCCTAATAAAGCTTTTGGCCATTCCAATCGATTAAAATATTAAATTTGATCTCGTGACGTTCGTCCATGACTTCTAAATCGTGTTTCCTTGAAATTCAATCGATTGGTTTACTTCTAAATCATGTTTCCTTGAAATTCAATCGATTGGTTTATCAAAACAATCGATTGAATTGTAACTCAATCGATTGAATTATAGTGTATCACAAAACAATCAATTGAAAGTTGTAAGGTAGAATAGTTTTCGCTTAAACCAATCGATTGTTTATACTTTCCAATCGAATGAATGCCCAAAAACAATCAATTATTTTTGTTATTCAATCGATTGAATTCACGAAAACAACATGGATTTGCCAAATACAATCGATTGGAAAGTGATGACATCGAAGTTTTAACCAAATTCAATCGATTGGTAATGTAATCCAATCGATTGGAAGGTGATGGATGAAGTTGAATTTTTTGCCAACTTCAATCGATTGGGTAAATGTGTCGTGCGCCTATTTCAATTTTGTTATCTTTTTAGAAATTATCTTATTATTCATCTATCTTATCTTTAAAATTTTATCTTCAATTTTTGCTGTTTAATTTTGATGTAGATAAACTAATCTTATCTTTTCCTTAATATTAATGTAAATTTTAAAAAATTGAATAAATTTATATTTATTTTGATTAAATTTAAAAGTGAATTATATGTATTCTTATAATCAAGAAATATACTTAACTTCTTTTATAATAAGTAAGTTTTTCAATAATTTAATTTATTAAAAAAATCTCATCTTTTTATTTATCCTACAAAATAAAAATTCATATTAATAGTTTTGAATAAGACAATTAAAATAAAATATAAAAATAAAGCTTGAATAAAAAAATACAAAATTTTCAATCTAAAAATATAAAATAGTTAAAAAATAAAAAATTATTTAAATATAATTTTTCAAGACACTCTGTAACTTAGATAAATAAATATTATTTTTAAAATGAATCATGATATATTGATACAAAACTTATTGTGTGTAAATTTTTTTAAAAATTAATAAACCTCTCTCGTTAATAACAATGTTGGAACTTAAATTTAAACGCTAATTGATATTATATATTGTGTAGGTACTTAGAGTATATTAGAAAAGTATGTTAATAATTTGAAGAGAAAAATTATTAGTGTAAATTTTTTTTTAAAATTAATCCTTATTGAACTATTCTACTTTTATTCCTTCAAAACATATCTTAATAAAAATATTTGTAACAATAATTTACATCCAATAAAAATATCTTAACGAGCAGTTACATCATTCTGTCATGGGGTAAAATAGGGGTAAAATAGGAAAAAAAATAATCGACACCTAACTCTCTGTATTCCTAATATAAATTGTTATAGATAAGTATAGTTTCTTAAAATTTTGGGGTGTCTGGGCCACTACTCACCCCCTCTAGGTCCGTCGCTGATTGCTAGCTAATTAATTAATAATAAAAAATAATAACATCTATTTACTTTTTAGTATTTCTCAATTTCTATGCATTAATAAAAGATATTTTTAAATTTTTTTTTCTTACACAATCAATTTCACGAATAAAGTATCGAACAGAATAATTGCAAAATTAGAGATTCTATTCACTGACCTCGATTTTGTAATCAAAACGATGGTTTATTTTTTGAACACTACAATGAAAAACTTGATTGGACCTTTGCTGATTGCTGCAACGGTGATTAACGATGAAGAAATAGTGGATATTAAATAGACGGATGAAAATTAAAAAAAAAATTGGATATTGAGTAAATGGATGTTCCAAAGAAAAACAATTAAATTTTTTATAATCAAAGAAAATGATACACGATTTCAATGGTGGGATTGAATAATTAGTGATGGATTATTCACCAATTTATAATGTTAATATTAAGGAAAAGATAAGATTAGTTTATCTACATAAAAATAAAACAGAAAAAATTGAAGATAGAATTTTAAAGATAAGATAGATGAATAATAAGATAATTTCTAAAAAGATAACAAGATTGAAATAGCCGCAGATCACATTTCAATCGATTGGGTACCATTACCAATCGATTGAAATTGGCAAAACATTCAACTTCATCACATTCCAATCGATTGGATTACATTACCAATCGATTGAATTTGGCTAAAACTTCAATGTCATCACTTTCCAATCGATTGTATTTGGCAAATCCATGTTGTTTTCTCGATTGAGTAACAACAACAATCGATTGTTTTGAGGCATTCATTCGATTGGAAAGTATAAACAATTGATTGGTTTAAGCTTTTTACCATTCTACCTTACAACTTTCAATCGATTATTTTGCGATATAGTGTAAACCAATCGATTGAGTTATCATTCAATCGATTGTTTTGAAAAACTAATCGATTGAATTTCAAGGAAACACGATTTGGAAGCCATGGACGAACGTAACGATATCAAAGTTAATTTTTTAATCAATTGGAATTATTAGGATGAATGGAAGATATAATTGGTTGTTATTTTTGTATTTGATTGTTAATAAATATAATAGATAATTGATAAAATAATAATTTATAAAATAAAAAACTATTTTTATAATTAAATAAAATATATAGAGTTAATTTGTAATTAAAATTAGTTCAAGGACTACATAGCAATTGATAAAAAAACTTTAAAAACATGTTTTTTATTTAGTGGTCCAAAAGTTTCTGGACTACCGAATCCTGTGCCAACTATACAGAGTAACACCTAGGGGCCGCCAATGAGAGAATCATCAATGCACAAATTTTTTCCATTTTTTTAAATCTTCCCAAATATCATTCCTCATATTCATATCTTTGAATTCAAGTCACCCTTGCTTTTTCTCTTTCCAAAATCTGATGCACTTGCTAATCTCAGTCCCAACCCCAAATTTATAATGCAGCCACTAAAGAATTTAAAGCCTAAAACCCCACCAAATTAAAACGAGTCGATGATTGATGATATGGAAAAAAACAAAATCTTTTTGTTTCAAGAATAATATATACATATACTTTGCACTGTTTTCTTGATGATACTATGCATTAAACGCAACTATGCCCCACCAAGAAACGATTGTTAACATTATAGAATTTACAACTAAAACACAGCTATTAATTCAGATAAATGCAGTTTAATCTTTAATAGCACCCCAGGCATTATTAAAGCAATAGATGATTGTTTTTGGTAATAGAAGGAATGCTCGGCAGAAAAAGGAACTTGTGAAAGTGAATTAAAATGGCCGTATCTAATTAAAATTCCAGGTACATAGTAGTATCATCATTCTAAAGCATAAAAATAGCCTGCTTCCAACTAAATCCGATGTGTCTATGCATGAAACCATAGAACCAACAATTTCTAAGTGGAGTACAAGGATATGATCTGTCCAGCATTCATTTAAAAATATACTCGGCTATGATTCATTACCTTTTGAAGTGTTTGAAGTGGCCTTAATAATTTTTTGTCATATGTTTTCCAACTAATGACAATGTGATTTTGCAGTTCCTAGTACTTACAGAAAAAGGCCGAAGGATAATTCATGAATCAAGTATTTAAAAGATGGTGACTGCCTCTATATATCATGTTACTTTGAGAAAACAGAAATATATTCAATTATTTAAATTGATGCCCAAACTGAGATTATGTGACTTTTGGAGTTCATTATAAATAAAAATATAAAAACAAAAAGCATGAGAAATTCGGCTAAAAAATTTTGATATGGAAGTAAGATGAGTAATATACTTTAACATGGTAATTGTTGGTGTTTTTTAAAATTGTGGGAGTACACAAATCGGACCTCCGATTTGTGTTTAAAAGTTGAAAAAAATTCAGAGTATGTTAAAAAGTTGAAAAAAACTCAGAGTACACAACTCGGACCATGCGAGTTCTTTGATCATGAAATTTTGCTTCACAAATCGCATGGTCCGATTTGCAGGTGATGGAAATTGAAATCTAAAACGTAGAATTCGGACCCTCCGTTTTTCTTGTTCTGGGTAATTCACAACTCGCAGAGTCCGAGTTCTGCTTCCTCTAATCCCACAACGAGGTAAAGCACCCCTCCAACCCATACGCGAGTCTAATACGTTCTTTGTTTCCATATTCAAATTAATTAGTGTGAGAAATTCAAGCACACGAAAATAATGCCGGAGTCGTATTAAGCAAAGCTACCAAATCGTATGATCAACTAACCTAAATAAACCTTACCCAGCAAAGAATTAGATACATTTGCATGCCATCATTAATTAGGTAATATGTGACAATATATGAACACAAACCAGCATCATATATTAACACAAATGAAAAATTAACGCCATACCTAACATGAATGAAAAAAATAAAATCTTTATTTATGTAGCATGCATGGCACACATGCATGTCAAGTACATCATTAAATTGACAAGCTCAAAAACAGAGGGGCAAGTCAATGACAAAATCCTTCAATTTAAGTCTATCACCAAAAGAAAAAAGAAAAGAAAACTATCATCTTATCATTTCCACCTGTTATTTACAAACCCATATGCCATCAACCAAGAAAGTAATCTGTAGAACATTATTACTAATTATTCAGAATCCATGACCAGTATGCAGCTTCTTCAACTTCACGCTCTTTCCACTGTTTATTATAAACCCACAACTACCATCATTATGATTATCAATATAATAATCCTATAATCAACCCGAAAATACATACTAACAATAACAAAAAAAACATACTTAAAACGAAATATTCTTTGATCACAGAAAAAAACGGGAAGAAAAACCATGTATATAGTTGCAAAAATGAGACAAAATTATCAAGAAGGGCCGACACTTTTACTGTCTTCACTACAGTTGTTGTTGTTGTAGTTGCTGCTGCTGCTCCTGTTGTTGTTGTTGTTGTTGTAATACTTGTAGTTCTAGATGTTGTTGTTGTTGTTGTTGCAATACTTGTAGTTGCTGTTGTTGTTGAAATACTTGTAGCTCTAGCTGTTTTTGTTGTTGTTGGGTCAACGGTAGTGCTTGCTGCTCTGATGGGAGCAGCAACTGGCCCCCAAGAGGGTAGTGATGTTGAGTTGCAAGACCAAAGTAATTTTCTCCTACTCCATGCTGTGGTGGTTGTTGCAACTGTGGATGATAACTTGCACCACTGTCAAATGTCCCGAAACCCATACAAGGAGCCATCTCACCTCCTTGACCGCCTGAAGATGCACCCATGTGACCAAACACTCCACTTCCACTGACGTCACCGCCGTAGGGCGCCCCAACTGCAACGGGTTCAATCCCAGCATCAGCATTGTGTCTTAGATACTCCGGTTGCTGTTGCTGGGCAAAATTCCTCCTCATCATAGCTTGCTGCTGTTCTCGGATTGCCACAGCAGCAGCAAGTTGTTGGGCCTCCAACAACTCTTGCTGCCCTGGGTCCGCCAGCAAGTCAGCAGAACCACCACCCAATGAACCATTATGCTGCATAGCTGGCTTAAAAAACGGTTCATCATCTGGGCCGTCCGGTAGGCCCAAATGGGCTGAAGACTGTACAACATCTAGACCGTAGGATGAGCCTAAATGGGCGCGAGGTGAAGACAGAGGGTTTTCCTGAAGGTTGAATGGACCTTGATTGGCTTGTGGGTTCATGTAGGCGTTAAGTTCTCTCTTGGCGTTTTCGAGGTCGGCATGTCTCTGGCGGAGGAGCTTCTGGAGGAAGGAGATTTGGAGGGTGCAACCATAGACCGGGTCGCGGAGGCGTGCCTTCGCCTGGAACGCAAGGGACTTCACCGCCTCCTCGCGCTGGGATAGAGGTAGCTCGTTGAGGATCTTGCCGACGTTGCTGGCGCCGAAGACGCGGTGGACGCATTCGAAGCGCTCTGGGTTGTTCGCTGGGAAGTACGGTGCGAAAACGCACTCCGGTGTGCACTTCCGACGAAGGAACTTGCATGCCGCGCATGGTGTAGGCGTCGATGACATTCTTCTTTCTTTTTTACCCTTTTCGCGTACAATTCAATTCGATTATGTTACTATTATTGTTTTGTTTCTTTAAATAAAGAATATGATTTGAAATTCAAATTACCTAAATTGATGAACAAGGTTATCGATCAAATCTCATAACTACACGACTTTGTTGAGAATTTTAAATTTTAAATTTGTTTTATTTGTAAATAAATCAGATCAAAAGTAATTTGATTTTTAAATAATTTTTACAATAATTATATTTAATATTTGAAATATTAAAATATTTTTATTTATAAATAAATATTCAATAAAAATTGTTTTTTATAGTAATAGATTGTAAAAAAATTCACTCATTTAAAAGTAATTTCAAATCAAAAATTAAATTCACATCTATTAATATATTATAATTATTTTATATTATAGGATTGAATTTTAAATAAAAATAAAGTTTTTAACGAAATAAAATTCTTTTTTATTCTAAAAAGCTTTTTAAACATGCTAAAACGATATATATTTTTCTTGAAAAGACATTCGAAATAGAGAAAATAAAAAATTCGCTTCATACCAAATTTATTTTATTACATAAAAATTAAAATTTTTTATTTAATTATAAAATTAACATGACATATTTTTTATAGTATTTTTTTATTTATTTTTTTAACTCATTAAATATAATTTATTATTATAGATTAGTTATGTGAATTAATTAATTTAATTAGATACTTAAGTCAAATAATTTAATATTATGTATATCAATTAATTAAATATAATAAATACAAATTAATTTAGTTAGAGGATTATTATTTTATAGTCTTTTATATATATATATATATATATATATATATATATATATATATATATATATATATATATATATATATGATAGAATAAAATTGTAAAATAATCTTTTTATTATTTTGGATATTTTAATTCTTTTTTTCTCTTTACATGTAATTTTATTTTATATTAACTTTATTTTTTTAATGATAAAATTATAAAATATATTCATGTTAATTCTATCATATAATTGTTTATTTTTTTATGTATTTTGATTTGTCAAATTACTATTAATCTTATTGTTTTCGTTTTTTTGAATTATTCTTTATTCTTTTATGACTTGATAATTTAAAAAAAAAAAGATAGCCAAAGATAAAGGTTAAAAGACTAAGGCTTAGTTTGGTAAAGCTTTTTGAAGAGGTGATTGTGCTTTTTAAAAGCTCAAGCTCCTCATTTTGTGTTTGGTAAATAAAAAAGAACATGTACTTGTGTTTGCAGCTTTTAAAAGATTGTGGTACTTTTAAAAGCATCTAGAATAGAGCTTTTTAAAGTTGGCTTGTACTTTTCAAAATTTAAAAGTCTAATATAACTTTATATGTTAACTAATTTTTAAATTTAATACTTGTATTTTTTTGGTAACAAATTTAATACTTGTATTTATGTTTATTATAATATTTTTAAATTTTAAAAGTTATTTTACCAAACATAATTAATGTTGCTGATGTTTATTAAAAGCTATTTTTGATTTGATTTACCAAATATAAATGCTACAACTTTTAAAAAGTCATATTTTAAAAGTTAACTTTTATAAGCCATTTTTAAAAAATAAAAACTTTACCAAACTAAGCATAACACCTCTTCAAAAAATTTTACCAAACCAAACCTAAAAACAACATTATTTTTCAGCATTATTATTATTAATATAAATTTTATTATTTCTTTTCTAACATTCTAACAAAACATTATATTAACCAAAAGAGGCTTGCTACACATACAAGTTTTTTTGACTTACAAGTTTTACAAGTTGCTACACATTAGAGTCTTTTAATGCGTTATTTAGTTTCCAAAGCGCTACACTCACCGTGAATTATGAACGACTCCTCTTCCTCTTCCTCTTCCTCTTCCTCTTCTTCTTTCTTCTTCTTCTTCTTCACTCACCGTGAATTATGAAAAACTCATCTTCCTCTTCCTCTTCCTCTTCCTCTTCCTCTTCTTCTTCTTCTTCTTCTTCACTCACCGTGGATTATGAACAACTCATCTTCCTCTTCCTCTTCCTCTTCCTCTTCTTCTCCTTCTTCTTCTTCCTCCTCCTCCATGTATTTCTTCGTTATTCTCTTTGCCTTTTCATTAGTTGTTTTATTTGCGTTTATTACTGGTATTCTTGCTTCGTTTTTTTTCGATTTTCATAGTTTCTGAAATCAAGCTTTGAAATCGTTTTGAAGATAATGGAACTTCAGAAATACACCCAAACGATTATAGAAAATACACCCAAACGATTATAGAAAATACACCCAAACGATATTTCTTCGTTATTCTCTTTGCCTTTTCATTAGTTGTTTTACTTGCATTTATTACTGGTATTCTTGCTTCTTTTTTTTTCGATTTTCATGGTTTCTGAAATCAAACTTTGAAATCGTTTTGAAAATAATAGAACTTCAGAAATACACCCAAACGATTATAGAAAATACACCCAAACGATTATAGAAAATACACCCAAACGATATTTCTTCGTTATTCTCTTTGCCTTTTCATTAGTTGTTTTACTCGTTTATTACTGGTATTCTTACTTCTTTTTTTGCGATTTTCATGGTTTCTGAAATCAAGCTTTGAAATCGTTTTGAAAATAATGAAACTTCAGAAATACACCCAAACGATTATAGAAAATACACCCAAACGATTATAGAAAATACACCCAAAGGACACTTTATGCATAATTCAGAACTCTTTCTCTTTCTCCTTCTCATATTCTGCTGCTTCTTCTTCTTCAAAAATGATTTCAGAGCTTGATATCAAAAAATAATGGAAATCAAGAATAACGAAAAAAGAAAACAAAGAGAAAAGCACGTAAATGAAGAAGGAGAAAGAGAAGGCAAAAAACGAAAGAAAAGAAGAAGAAGAAGAGGAGGAAGAGGAAGAAGAATGTGCAGCAAGAAGAAGAAGACGGTGCAGTGAAATTGTGCAGTAACGGTTGAAGAAGGAGAAAGAGAAAGTAAGAAACGAAAGAAAAGAAGAAGAAGAGGAAGAGGAAGAAGAACGTGAACGTGCAGTAACGTTCAAGCGCGCTAATATAATAACTTGTAAAGACTTGTATAAAAAATGCTTGTATATGGAGAATTTCTCTAACCAAAATTCCTAAATCAGAACAAATCACATAGGAAGAACAAAACACTAACAGTAGTAATTATAGTAACTAAATCCCTAATCCAAATCAATACCCTAATTTCCTAAATCAGAACAAAACACTAACAGAAATTATATTAACCAAATCACTAATCAAAAATTCCAATAATCAAAACCCTAAATTCCTAATCATAACTTCTAATAATCAAATCCCTAATCAGAAATTATATTAACCAATTCCCTAATCAAAAATTCAAAACGATTTCTGGTGGTAGTTTAGAAAGCTTATGACAGTTAGTGATACTAAGCTTCTTCATGGTCATAATGTTACAGAAATCAGAGGGCAATTCCACCATATCCATGCAATAGTCAATGTTCAACTCCACTAAATTTGGCAGTGCATCTGAAATTTTGATGCCACTACTTCCAAAAGCCTGCTTTGTAGTACACATATAAAGCGACAGATTTCGCAGCTTCCTCAATTTGCAGAGGCTAGGAATCGAAATCTTTTCCAGTCTAATCCTTTTCAAGCATGGTAATGAACCAAGTACCTCAAAGTTGTTCAATTCACAAGGATGGAAACCCTGATTTGTGACTATGAGAACTTTGAGTTTTCTCATTTTCTGAATGAAATCCGGAAACGCATACTTGTTTGAATGGATATTTAAAATCAGAACTTCAGTTTCATCAGGGTTCATGTTGTACCAGTCAGGAGATTCTGTTCTACCAACCAGTTGGGACAATCTTTCCCATTCTGAGTCAAGTCGATCGCCAGCCTTTTCCTTCGCTCGATCGGTTCTTGATTGCTTTGATGGTTTGCTAAGGAGATCATGCTGCATAAGGAAGTGGTTATTGTAGTACATTTCCACCTCCGTTGCAACTTTCCTGTTCAACAAAGATAATAACAAGTTATCCATAGAATCAAAATCTTCCAAAAGTTCAATGACAATAGTCTATTTGACAACATTAATATTATTGTTATTCTTCCTTGCACATACACACAATCGCATAGATACTTATGCTATTGAAGCATGCATGTTTGATTTTGGATAAAGTTGTTTACTGAAAAAGTTTATAATACAAATTATGCAATGCGGTAGCATTATTTCATAGATTTAACTTTAACTGAATTCAATGAAGGTGTTTTTGATCACATCTTTCCTATAAGTTACTCCTAATATGCAAGGACCATGTTAACAACATTATGGGTTTTTGTAAAATCAACAATAAACTAATTTTACACTACTATCCAATTAGATGTTCCCATTTATACGACTTTTGAGGTTATTGATTTATTAAGTATATTTATATCTAGACAACTCTGAAGGTGAGAATCCAAGTCTTTCTTGGATTTAAGCCGTTCCTTTGTGGTTTGCCAGAACCCATTAGGATGATGACATAGGGATATATCCACCAATAACTTTTAGAGTCAGAAGTAAACCATTACAACTTCTCACTATTGTCTACCTATACATTTTTTTATTGGTTTCTTTTTGTGTTTGATAAATATTGTTAGTTATTTATACTTTTTCATATTGTAAATTTGTTATTGATACTGTGAATTTAATGAAATTAATGTTTAATTTTGCTAGGATTGATTTCAGTATATTTATATCATGTGCAAGTAATTAATGTTTAAATTTGGTTAGAACTTTAATTTGTTGTGGTTTTTATTGGCCGGATTATAAACGTATATAGAAGGTTAATACAATGAATGTTGGGATTGAATGCCTTGGAGGTTTTTCATATATAATTGTTAACTATTATTCTTAGATTTTTTTTTTTTTTTTGGTTTCCCACAGTATCCCCTAACCCGACAGGTCAAGGACTAATCCGCCGCGGTACTGAGCTCCATTTAAGGGTTTGTTGCTGGCCAATGGGTTGCTGCATGCACAAGGCGGAATTCGAACTCCCGATACTTGCTTAAGCGGACTAGAACTATTATTCTTAGATTGATTCATTAGAAAACCCAGTCTTTTATTATGGTCTTTAATTCAATAGTGGTTATGAAAATATTTGTAATGTAATAATTTTGTAAAAGGCATGTGCAAAAAGCAAAAAACCTCAGAAATTTAAGCACAGAGAAATAAATTCTTAATAATTCAGATATCTATCCAACTATTGCCTAAGTCATATTAAGGTAATCATGATCAACTAACCTAAATAAACCTTACCTGGCAAGGAATTAGAGCATCATAGATTAACACAACGGAAAAAAATCAAAGGCATAGTGCATACCTAACATGAATAAAAAGTCAAAATCTTTGTTTATGTAGCATGGCACACATGCATGTCAAGTACATCATCAAATTGACAAGCTCATAAACAAGAGGAGCAAGTCAATGGTAAAATCCTTCAATTAAGTCTATCACCAAAATTAAAAAGAAAAAAGAAAAAAGAAAGAAAACTATCATCTTATCTGCTCATTACAAACCAGCAATCTATGCATTAATATTATCATTACTGATGATTCCGATTCCATGACCAGTAGCCACCAGCTTCCTCAACTACTTCCTGCTCTCTCGCCTGTTTATTATTATAGGCAAAAGCCACAACTAACTACCATCATTATCATTATCCTATAATCAACCCAAAAACAGATAACAATAACAAAAAGAACATACTTAGAATTAAAATTTCTTCGGTAAAAAAAAATAACATTTAGCTGCAAAAAATCAGAAAAATCATCAAGAAGGGCCGACACTCTTACAGTCCTCACTCTCTGACAGTTGTTGTTGTGATGGGAGCAGGAATTGCGCCTCAACAGGATAGTGATGACGATTTGCAAGACCAACATAATTTTCCCCTACTCCTCCATGTTGTGGTGGTTCTTGTTGCAACTGATGGTGATAAGTTCCACCACTGTCAAATGTCCCCAAACCCAAACAAGGTGCCAGCTCACCTCCTTGACCGCCTGAATGTGCAGCCATCTGGGCAAAAACTCCATTTCCACGGCCATCACCGTCGGCTGTGACAACTGAAACCGGACTTGCAGCTGCCACAGGTTCAATAATCCCAGTAGCAGCGTTGTATCTTAGATACTCCTGCTGCTGCTGCTGCTGTTCATAGTTTCTCACCATCATGTCATGTTGCTGTGCTGCGAGTTGTTGGGCCTCCAACAACTCGCGCTGCTCTGGATCCAGGTCGGCATTAGCATTCATTGTTCCATTATGCTGCACAGAAGATGGTGGCATCAAAGACTGAATAACATTTGGGCCGTAAGGCGGGCCGAAAAGAGCAGCAGACGAAGACGGCGGCTTTCCTTGAGGGTAAAGTGGGAGCCCTCGAATTCCATGAGGGGAGAACGGACCCTGAATGCCTTGTGGGTTGATGTAGGCGCTGAGTTCGCTCTTGGCGTGGAGGAGGTCCATTTGTATTTGCTGCAGGCGCTGTTGGAGGATGACGATGTGTCTGACGCACCCGTACACTGGGCTGTCGAGGCGCGCCTCCGCCTCGAACGCAAGGGACGTCACCGCATCTTCCCGCTGGCAGGGGCTAAGATCGTTGAGGATCTTGCCGATGTTGCTGGCGCCGAAGACTCGATGGACGCTTGCGAAGCGCTGTGGGTTGTCCGGCGGGAAATATGGTGCGAAAATGCACTCTTGTGTGCACTTCCGACGAAGGAACTTGCACGCCGCGCATGGCGAATTCGTCGATGACATTCTCCTTTTTCTTCACTCTTCCTTTTTTATTATTTTTTACATACAATTGAGTTTCGATTGTGTTACTATTATCGTTTGTTTCTTCAAATAAAGAAATATGATTTGCATTGCAAATTAAAGAAATTGATGAACAAAGTTATAGATCAAATCTCATAACTGCAGGAGTTTGTTGGGAACAACATCAGGTTAAAAGGATAGTTTTACACGTATATATTGATTAATAAATATATTTTTTATGTTTTTTTTTAAAATACTATTTTTAGGATAAATCATAGATATAAATCAAATGAAAACATATATTACACAATTCTACCAAATTCAAAAACGTTATAAGAATTTACTAGAAGGACAATTTCATGTAGTTTGAATGAAGTTCATTCGAATTACACAAACCAAAAGTAATTCAAAGCAATCAAATTCAAATTACAAATAATCAATATAAATAGAATTGGACCAATTCGAATTATGCATGCATGAATTCAAGAGATAATTCGAATCACCTTAATTCCAATTATACACGTTTTGTGATATAATTTACAATACTTTTCTACCCATTCTTTTATTAAAAAATTAATAATTGAAAAATAAAAAAAATTATTAAAAAATTAAAAAATAAAATATATAACTCATGATATATAACTCAAATCTCATGCATTTTACTATTTTTTTTTCAAAATATTTTTTTTTAAACTCAGTGAACAATACATGAAATTTCTCTTTTTTTAAAAAAAAAATAAATTTTTAAAATAGATGTAAACTATAAAGTAAATAACTAAACTAGAAAACAAGAAAATCCTACTAGCGATCATGCAAAAGCAGAAATAGAAAATAGGAAATAAAAAATGCTGGAAGAACAGAAGATAAGATAAGACAAGGGATAATGAAATTTAACCACTTTAGTTATGGTGGCTGCTACTCCCTCCTCAGGTTGTGCTCTTCTATAAAGATGATTCACCTTTCTTTGATAACATTGATGATAATATAAACCGAGAGCTTGCTCTACAATACCAAACTTAAAACTTTATTTGTCCCCAAGCAAAGAAAATTGAAAATGAAAAGGGACATGAAGAGCACACAAATGAGCATAAAGAAAACGATAAAAGTGATAGAAGTGGAAGAAAAATTTAAATTTAAAACTCTCTTTTTTTTTTCTTTTTTTACCCCTTCTGTGGCGTTAAACGTCCAATATAGACGTAAAACACCCCAAGGGGACTAAATTCTCCCAAGCAAACGTCCAGCTTGGATGTAAAATGCCCAAATGCTCACATCCTCCCTTGGCGCTAAATGCCAGACTGGTGTTTGGCGCCACCAGGGGATATCCTCCAGGGTATTCTGTTTTTCTGTCTAAGTCTTCCTGTCCCTGTTCTAAGTGTTGTACATGATCACAAACATTAGAAAACCTAAGAAAACTTTGAAAATTAATGAAAAATAAAATAAATCAAACCAAAATAAAACTGAAATAATCTAAAGGATACTTATGGTTGAGTTGCCTCCCAACAAGCATTTTTTTACTGTCACTAGCTTGACGGTCAGTTCCTTCAAGGAGGAAGATAGTCATAGAGGCTTAAATCCTCACCCCTTGTTGGGAGCTTCTCTCCTACGCTCCCATGGATCAGCTTAATATGCTCAAGAGATAGGATATAGTTCAATGTATAAGGCTGGATTAGACTTGCAGTGAATACCACCCTCATCCTTGGTGAGAAGCTTTCAGTAGGGATCTTTTTATTCCTCCATCCCCTAGGCATCTCCCTCTTGGGACCATGACTGACGTTTAGTGCCAGATTTGGCAGTGATTCCAGAAGAAAAGTGTAAACTATTATATATCGTTGGAAAACTTTGAAAATTGGATTTCTAACGTCGTTAAGACCGTGTAAATTGGACCTATAAATCTCATGTTATGCTAGTTGGAGTGCAAGGAGGTCAGGATTAACAGTAAAACACCAAAACAACTCAAAGCAGCATTCAAAAAAATTTGTTGCTGTAAATATTTAATAAAATATAATAAAAAAATAACTGAAAAATGTTATGAAAAAGGGTATAAAATATTTATGTATCAGTAGTTAGCGAGATTCGATGAGGGGAATCGTCAATCAACCCATTTGGACCTCTTTGGATTGTCAATCTATGGCTCAAATCGGTATTCGAACCTCAACTCACTGTCTCTTACGAGTTTTCCAGAACTCCTCTTGAAGGCATTTGACTGTCTACTCTTTTATGATCGAAATCAAAGGGTATGTCTTCTATTAATGCATTTTGTCATTTTATTAAACAACTCCTTAACATAAAAGACAACAATGATTCTTCATATCATGCTAACCCATTGTCATGTCGAAAGAGCACTATGGGTTACCTCCATTCTCTCACCAGCCTCAAATCGGAAAACCAGAAGCCCTTGATGAGCTATGGTCGGAAACTTTAACTCCTCAAGTCCTTCCTGTCGAACTTCCGCATGAGTCGACCATGACTTTGAAAATAAACTTATCACTTATTCCCCACAATATGTGTCGAGACAATTTGGTTTGGCACATGCATTTTGTATCAAATTCCTGAAACGAACACAATTGTTAGTATAATGTCCAGAAACTTGATGAAATTTGCACAACTTTTTATTTCTAATTTTAGAAATAGATGGCATTATTTTTTCTTCAGGAAGTATAAGCTATTTATCGTTTAACAGCATGTCGAAAATCTGTTAAGCTTTTCTTAGGTCGAAAGAATAATTCTTTCCTCCTAACAAATGAGTCTTTTCTTTTGCCGAATTAAGAGATCGACACACATAAGGAGGCCCATCTTGTAATTCTGCAGTAAAAGCAGATTCACTGTTCAACTCTTCTTCACTCATGCTGTCAACGTAGTTAACCTTTTTATTTTCTTTTGTTCGACCCTAACTCTTCTTTTTCTTTATTTAACTTTTCAATTTTCTGAACTTTATCAACCAACTGAGCCAGGTAAAAAAATTGTTGGTTTACCAATTTCTTTCGAATATTGAAACCGAGCCCGTTGATAGCAATCTTGACTATTTCTGGTTCAGGAATAGGTGTGAAATATTTATTTTTCATATTCTTGAACCGGATAAGATAGTCATTGATTGACTCAGTTTTTTTCTCTATTCACTATGAACAAGTTGGATAAAGTCACCTTCATTTCTCTCCTAAGGAATTGATCATGAAAACTTCTTTCTAATTGAACCCAACTATGAATCGAATTAAGTTGTAAATTTGAAAACTAAGTGAAAGTGTTCTTTGTCAGTGAAGAAGGAAAATATCTCATTTTCAAATATTCATTATTAGCCAATTCGCCTATTTTGACTGAATATCAAGCGATGTGCTCTATAGTCGATTTTCCACTTTTTCCAACAAACTTTGTAAGAGATTTAGGGGTTTTGACTCCCCTAGAGAATTCATCCTATAAAACATAATCTAGAAAAAGGGGATATAAAATAAGGTTGATTGTCACCCCAATATTCAATCCTGCTCGATTCAAGATTTGCTCGACAGCTTGAGTTATATTTTGACCATAAGCATGAGCAACATTGTTTGCTCCGGCTTCGTTCAATATCTTTAGTTCTAGTCTCTAATCATCAAACATGATACTAAGTTCCAATCTCCTAGTCTCAATTCCGGTCTCTACAAACAATCGCAACCTTAGAAAATAAAACAGAGTATGACATACATAAATATCCTAAAAGCTATATGTAATGGAATAATGAACGTTAACCACACCAAGATGCTTGTGAATGAATAATTTTTTGGTAGGGTCGAGGTTTTGTCTCGCCTGTTCAATGCCTAAATAATGTGGGGAGACCCACCTGATTGTAAATTCTGTTTCTCAATGGGGGCATTAAGCTCTTTGATGATTGTCGACAGCCTTGAATGATTTCGCCCATGAAACATTTATGCTGACTATACACAATTAAGAAGCCATATTTGGACTCATTCTCGAATAACGTCGAGTTATAGGTAGTCAACCGATGCGTGAGATTATGGGCTACATAGGACAGATACGCATTATGTTGTTTGATGGGTATTCTTCATGATTTGCGATTTGCACATATTCTTTGTGACTGTGTTATGTGCTTGATTCTCTATTATTATGCTATGTGATTTCTCTATGTTTGTCTATTATTACTGCTATCTATTTACTGAGATTGTAGATTGTGGTACAATTAAAGAAAGACTAAGATTATGCTAAGCTAGGGACACGAGACTTTGAACCTAGGATCAATCTAGTATACGCAGAAATGATTAAACGCTAAAGCTTTGTACTAGAACCAATAATCATCGCAACCTTTTTTTATTGGTACCTTACTGGAAATCGTAGGTTCTCACCCTCTTTTCTATAGATGAAACCAATGGTAATGTTTACTGAACACTAAGACTGCTTTTTGCTACAACCTAGACCACGAAATACGTTTAGCATTTTGAAAGACACCTGATACCATGTAAAGCCTTCAAGACTATAGTATTTTTCCTTCTGTTTATTAGCATTTTTCTTGAGGAATATGATTTTCCTGTTTTTTGTTAGCCTAGTAGTAGACTAAGGGCTTTCTGAATGATCTTGGACTTAGGGTGTCATATATTCATAACCATAAAATGACTGGATACTAACACCTGACGATTAGCATTTATAATGACATGATAATGATAAAAGTAGTTGGGTCGTCACAAGAAGTCCCATTTCTAGTATTTTGATAATCTATTTATAGAAATCTTCTGTGTTTAGATTTGCATTTCTTGGAGGTTAAGCTTATTTACCCATGTTTAGGCTCTTTTTGATCATCTAGCAATTTCACCTACCATTTAAATCTTTTTGGGAATTAAAAAATTCTACCCATGTTCTGAAAAGTGATTACTTCTTTAAATACCAAATTTTTTCTCCACATTAGGCAATTACATCTAGACTAGAAAATTAAGCATATATTTTTTTTAATTGTAGGCCTCTGTCGTCTTCAACTACCCCCAATGAACTATCCACTTCATCAATTTTGGCCAAGTGTTGCTTCAACATGTTTTCGATTCCTCTTCTCGAGTTCTTGATTCCTTTAACCTCTTCTAGACCTCTAAAGTGCTTGTTCGACTCTTGTTATGGAGCCTTTGGATCTTACTACAACTACCTTCCTCTTTCGACATTAATCTTCTACATTCAAATTCGAGATTTTTCTTCCTTTCTTTAATCTTGATATGAGCTTGTGTTTCTTGGTATGATGTTAAGATGAACCATCAAGACTCCATACCATGTGCTTTAATATTCTAGAGCTATTTTGACCTTGCTCATGTTTGGTCAAAATAAACTTCCATACCAACAATTAAAAATGATGTTTTAACTGTTTTTTTTTTGTGGAGTGATTTATTTGTATTTTCTTTCTCATCAAGTTGTAATACGAAAAAATGTATATGTAATTTCTGCTTTAATTTCATTTTATAATTTTTTTTCAATAGATTTTTCATTACCTTCTACTATTTTTACCTAATTTTTCTTAATCAGAGAGTATTTTATTAGACTTCTAATATTTTTTCAAGAGATAATAATAGTATCCAAAATTTTCCATCACTTTGTTTTTTTTTTTTTTTATATTACACTATAATGCATACACCTTTCTCTTCTCATGGGTTTCATATAATCACTTCCTAGTGATAGCTTGGATTCGAATCCGGTACACTTTTCAGCAAAACATACATACCATTAGTCACCAGAATAGGTCTAGTGCGACAAACCTCTTTTGTTTTTTGTTTTTTTGGTCGGATGGATTGAACCGTTTTTAATTCTAGGCATCGCACTCTGACACACATATTTAAAGGTTCTATCTATTAGTTGAACTTGAACACCACCAAAATTTAAACTCGGATGTAACATATTAAGCCACTCAACTAAAGCCTCACTTGCAGACCTCATTTGTTTTTTTTTTTTTTTGGTCATGAGACCTCATTTGTTTAGAGTTAAGAAAATTTGTCGCAAGGTATTGGGCCAAATGATCTAGCGCTAGGCCCATAACATCTCATCTAGTAGGTTCCTGAGACAATGGTTACCAAACCCAGAGGTGAGAAAAAACAAAAAAAACCTTAACGGCTTAACCCCTTAATTCTCAAAACCCTCTCTCTCTCTCTCTGCCAAACCCCATTTCCGCATTGCAGCAGGAACACTGATAAAAAGACGCTCATGGCGCAGCGGTGGCGCTCCGCCGCCGGTCACCTCAGAACGGTGGCGGCGGATACCCGTCGGGGACCATCATCATTCCGGAGTTCTTGTTACCACACGATCCAAGCGATCCCGAGAGAGTTCACCGGCAGCAGAGTCTCTGCAAGGGAAAGAACGCAAGGTCGAATCCCTGCCGTGGTTTTCTTCCAGAACCTTCTAGAAAAGGATCCTACAATTCGGCCTTCATTTTCGTCGAAGAAGCATTTGGTCACCGTTGAGAGGAAGCAAATTAAGACCATACTCAAATCCCCTGACGACGCCTTTTCCTTTTGCTCCACACGTTTTCCTCTGCAGATCCGTGCTGGCTCAGGATCCTCCCATTTGCTTGAATCCGGAACTGTTCTTCCCATCAAGGTTTTCTACTTCAATATATATTTTCAAAAATGATTTTTTTTTTTTCATTTTATTTTCAGACTTCTGTGATATTTCATTTAGGTGCTATTTTGTTGGAATTATCTTTTTTCGTGCCAAAATAGTGGTTTGCTCTTTTTTAATTTTTCAACACAAAAATGGAATGCGATTTATTTATTTTTTAATATTTATGTGGCCTGTAGATTCACAGGGACGAGGAGAGTGGGAAGGTTCTGAATCTGGTGTTTGTTTGGGCTGAAGATGGGATGAATTTGAAGGTTGATGTTCCGGTTGTGTTCAAAGGCGAAGATGTTTGTCTTGGTGTTCAGAAAGGTACTTCTTTTTGGCTTTCATCTACAGTTTTTGGTGTGTAAATTTCAGTCACTGTGACAATTTAGGCGTCATTTGACAATATTTGGGTTAGTAGGGAATGGAATATGAATATGATCAACACTACTTAGTTGCTTGCTTAAAGTGGTTTTGATGAATTATATATATATAGTTTTAGATCAAGGTCTTTAGTGCAAGTATCATGAATAAACAATAACAATAAACGCATAAAACTAGGCCGAGAAAATTTGCAGTGCCAGAGCCAAATTCTGTTGATATTGATGATGACATCACACTATTCATGGTGATGTGGTGCCTATCTCCGGGAGTTTGGTAGAAGATGGAAGGAAAGGGTTGGGAAGGAAAGGGATGAAGCAACAGACCTTATTCACACACCCCATTTGGGGGGTCACAAAATACAATGTGCGCAATGGCAAGGAGCGGCTTCAGTGTCCTTCGCTTTCCTTGTCCCTTCCTCCTAATAAACCTCTTCCAAACATGATCTTGTTGAACTGCTCATGCCACTCACCCTTCAGTCCTCTGCCAACACTTCCAAAGTATTTTTCTTGGCTGAGGGACGCTGTAGGTTTTAAATATTTATCAATTGTAATTTTTTTTATGAGATTGGCAAATGTCAAATTTCTTGGAAAAATACTTTGCTATTAAAATTTGCATATGTTAAACATGAATTAAAGATATAAGAACTTCCAACAATTTAGACATAGATTGTTCTTTGTTATCCATTTTTCAAATGATTTTGGCATAACTTTAGTGTCGAAGATATTGAGGATATCATAAATGTAATTGCACACCTTCCGTTCTTTTATTTTCCCTTCATTTTAATTATGTGGACCTTTTTCTCTATAATCTATTCCCCATTTTTAAGCTGTTTGGAAAGTTTTATGTGAAATTGAAAAATATGGAACTTCAGCAATCTCTCAGTGTGAACAAGAGCAATTTTTAACTCTTTATTTCAAAGGTTTGTAATCATTGAATTAGCATTTAGCAAATAAATTGCTATGTAAGACCTCTATGTGATAGACAGCAAGTTGATTGCGTTTCTGTTGGGGATCATGCCTCTTATTCGGCCTTGGTACTAGTAGTCAAAAGGGCATGAAAGAAGGTAGTAGATTGGTAGAAGGCATTTGTTGAGTAGATAGGAACCAAACGAACTAGGAGTCTAGGAGAATAAAGGATCTCCAAATTAATTGGGAATTTTTCTACCCAAATGAGACTTTGTAGGAATTTGTCAAAGCAGTTCTCCGAGGAAGAAGAGCACGAGTATGTATGGTTGTTTGGATAATGAAAAGAACACACTCTAAAAGGAGGCAATTGAACTAAGAGTCTAAGACAATGTGTTCTTGACATTTTCTTTGAATTAATACTTTCTTCCATTTTCTTGCTCTATTTTGAGAAGATACTATAATCAGTTTTTACAAAAGTTCTGAAAATATATCTGTTTGAAATTTGGATTATTTTTAAAAATACAAATTATACAATATGTGAAAACTGAAAAGTGATTGTTTAACCCCAAGAAACTTATGTTATGCTAAAAGAAAGAATCATGTCCAAGGGCACCCTTAGATGTTTTGCATGTTAACATCCTGAGTTAAGCCCTTCAATGGACTGTTTGCATGTTACCTTGTGAAAATATGGGCAACATGGAAATTCTGGATTTAGATGCCTTCTACGTGGGGTTATCTTGTTGCCTTTCTTTTATTGATTCTAATATCTTCCAGTACCAATCAAACTTTTATTTCAATATCACTCTTTATAGCAATTCATTTTTTCATTCATTATTAGCACACTGTGTGTTTTATTAGCTTGTAATATTCTTTTCACAATGGCCATTTATTACAGAGAGCTGTGTTTAAAAATTTATAATCAATTCCCGATAGTGTAAAAGACGATTTAGCGTGCCACTTAAAATATCTGGTCTTTTTTTAAATAGCTAAGTTGGCTTCAATGTGTTATAGTGCTAGCATGATATTAACTTTGAATGCCTTTACAGGGGGGATGTTAAATAAGATCAGAACTAGCGTAAAATATCTCTGTCCATCAGAGCACATTCCTTCGAAAATTGAGGTGGACGTGAGTAATCTTGATATTGAAGATAAGATATTCATCCGCGATATTGAGGTTCATCCATCCTTGAAGCTTCTGAGCAAGAATGAAAACATGCCCATATGTAAAGTAGTTCCAACAAGTTTGGGACACCAAGCGAAGGAGGATCAATGATCTCAGAGTCCTTATATGTTATATTATTCAACAGGAGAAATGCCAAGGAACAGATTCAATTTCCAAATAAAGAGGTGTAGTTTGGTGGGTATGCTGTAGCAGCGATGAGTGCAAGCACCTGCATGTTACAACTGTTTTATATTAGTATAGGCGGCTTTTGAATTTTGATTTCCATGCAATTTCTTATCGCATTTACGACTTAGATAAAGTTCTTGAAGATGAATTGCCATGCAAGTCTCCAAACGTCTGTTTACACAGGACCATCTTAGATTGACCCAATTTCTCTTCCCAAACCTATCTTTCTTTAATGATGTTGGGAGTACTGTGGAACAAGATTAAATCTTCATTTTGGTCCTGAAAGTTATTTCTCTCTAACATCTTAGACTAAAATTACAATTTAGTTTCTGAAATTAAAAAGTTATTCAATCAGTATCAAATATATATATTTTTACGTATAGTGGGAATTGAAGACAAGTTTGGTGTATACATTTTTTTCCCCTAAAATACTCTATTATTAGAGTAAATTATATATTTTTGTTATTTAATTTCATAAACTTATCATACTAATATCAATTAAGATATGTGTTGTAGTATCACTTAACGTTCCACATTAATAAATTTTGGTGTTGTCAACAAAAAAAATAACAGAAAAACTAATTTGATTAATTTAAAATTTTTAAAGGACGAATTTGATTAAAAAAATATTTTAAAGACTAATTTAAAAAATAATTAATCTTTTAAAGACGAATTTAACCATTGTCTTCTCAAAAATATATTGAACCAAAACTATCTATTTTTTATGCAATACTATTCGCAGCACCATTTATGGAATCCAATTTCATGTGTTCTTTTATTTTTGAGGTATAAGAAAGTAACTCTTCTCATTTTTTAAATAGATTCATAATTTAAAAGGTCATTTTGAGGTTGTGATTTTGTAGTGGTAAGATGGGAATGAATCTTTTCGATTGTTTAAAAAATTGAAGGTGTAAAGTGTGATTTTTAATTTTTTATTATTCTTTCTTTTATATTTATTCTTGGCTCTATTTATAAAATTGATAAGGTGTTTGTTACGGTAAGATCATAAATTCATACGTATCGATACAATTAAAATGTGGACAAATTAAAACACGACACGTGAATTATATTTTCCACGTCAATAATTAATTTTTCTTTTTTTAAATATATATTATATCAATTATTTTACTAAATTATCCTTATACTTTAATAAAAATAAAAAATATTTTTTATTTAATATTATAAAAAAACTAAAATACCCTTTTTTATATTAAACAAAAATTAATTTAAAAATCAAAATCAAAATACATCTCATTATTCATATACATTGAAAAATTATTTCATTAATCATG
This sequence comes from Arachis stenosperma, assembly GCF_014773155.1. NCBI lineage: Eukaryota > Viridiplantae > Streptophyta > Magnoliopsida > Fabales > Fabaceae > Arachis > Arachis stenosperma. Next base: position 264,345 of record NC_080377.1, on the reverse strand, counting down.
AATCCTAATCTAATCTCTCTCACCTCTGTTCATACAAAAAAAAAAACACATCTGAACAATTTTTTTTCATCATTGAATATCAATCTACCAATAAAATACAATCTCATCCCTAATTCCTACTCGGACAGCAGCAGCCTATCCTCACCCTCTCTCTTCATCGTAGCCGTGCTCTCTCTCTCTGTCGTTCTTCACGCAAGCAGCCGCCTTGTCGTTCCACATGCATCAACAACTAATCGTGTCGTCCTCCACGTAGCAGCAACCCTGTATCACTCTCTAGCGTCGTGCCTTCCTCCACTCCTCCCTGCAATTGCCATTCTCTGTCTTCCGTTTGCAGCTGTTCAGCCCTGCCGTTTCCGTCGTCTAGCCCCACAGTTTTCGTCGACACAGTCCCCTGCATCTAGAATGGAGCCTCAGGTAATTTGCAGTTCAGTTCCAGCGTTCTCTGTTCTAACTTTTGGTTTTTTTATTGTTTTATCATTTGTTGTTTTTATAATTTTAATTATTTGTGGTTATGTTCACTATTCCAGTGTTCTCTCATGTAACTTTTGCGGTTGCTATTTCTTGATTATGTAATTTTAATTTGTGGTTTGGTATTTAATTTGTGTTTGTTCTAATTTTAATGTTGTTGTAATTTTAATTTATGCTATTCTAATTTTAGTTTTAACATAGATGGTGATACACAGTTGAACCAAGGGGATGATGAAGATATGCTTTCAGGCTCCAGCAGCAAGCAGAGTTACAATTTTCAAGCTTCCAATGTTAATCCTAAGAGAGAAAAGTACCTCAGATACCGGACCAGATTTAATGCTGCAGAGTATGCTTGTTTTAGCCGTGTAATTTAGTTTTTATATATGTTTTAAAAATGCCAACCTATCCTAGATTCAAACCTTATGTTTTCTTGACTTCTTTCATGCGGTTTTAATACATGTAATGTGAAATATACCTTCATCCTTTGGTAAAGAATTAGGAAGTACATATTGAGGTTTGGTAACCATATCTAAGTTATCTTCATTCAATCCAAAGTTCATCAGAAGAGGTGCTCTATAATTTTAGCTTCAGGTTGGTATAGTTACTCATTTTCTCCATACAATTTACTTTTCCTATTTTTGTTGGGAGAAAGAAAAAGAGAATGATGATAACTAAGATTTATGGTTCACACTTTACTCCCTCAATTATTAAAAAAAATTAAGAGGATCCATTCTCCAATCTTTTTCATGTATGTATTTGTTACGGTAGGTAACCGGAGATTAGTCCAATGGATGGCGTTTGGCGGCCCAAGGGTATAATGGAGGAGGACTCCAGGTAGGTCCGCAACTCGGGAGGCTCCGTCCGACTTGTGCTCGCGCGTGAATGGGGGGTGGTACCTGCAAGGACACTCCGATGCCTAAGTTAGCAAGGGTGTAAGCAGGTCTTAGAGAGTATTGGACTTAGGAATACCTGAGGCGTGTCAGTGTACTTATAGTGGTGAGCCAATAACCACCGTTGGAGTAGTGCCGTATCTTTAGGATAATAACCGTCCCATTATCTTAGGGAGGTTAAGATATGGCTTTATGAAGTGGTTAGAGAGATTTCGGGGGCGGTTACTCATTTGAATGAGTATTTATCTGCCAGCTAATCTCATAACCGACTTCTTCGTACTAAGTCGAGGTTGACACCGACTTCTTGAGTGGTGGTGGGTGCTTTGCTAGGCTTAATCTATTTGGATCAGGCCTTTCGATTGGACCTGGGCCCTTAACATTGGGCCAGGGTATGAACAGTGCCCCTACTTGAGCCCAAGGCCCTTTTAAGGCTTGGGTTCAAGTATTTAACTCGGGTTCGTAGCCGACCTTCACGGGTTTTGAAACCGACGTGATTTTCGCGACCTTTTGTTTCTGACAGTTACGTCAATTCAAGCGTCGTGTCCGTTGAGGAAGCGTTTAGGGATTGAGGGCTTTGGTAACGGTGCAGTCGCATTAATGGCTGCCTCGTTTTTACCATTATGCCCCTTAGCCTATTTATAAATACTTTCCCTCTCTTTCCATTTTTCGTTTCTGCGATCTTTCAAACTTCTCCTTATCCTGTTCGTGTTGCATCCTTGCGTTCAAAGATTTCTGTTCTTCTCCAACCTTCATTTTCGGATAAAGGTTAGCTTTGCTTTTTTCATGTCATGCTTTTTGTTTGCATGTTTTGTTTTGCAAGTAGATATGTTGACCTGTAGATTCTAGTTTCGAATCTTTCTCCTTAGAGGCCGTGTTTTTTGATTTTTCCTTTTCTTTTTCCCTTTTTGTAGGTTTCTGCCACTTTTCTTTATATAGAAAATGGCTTCCGTAGACGTTCTTTCTCAATGGGTAGATGTTACGGTCCTTGGGGAGGAACCGTTGGTCGACGCTGAGTTCATCACTCATCTTCGTACTCATCACAGGCTCTGTACTTCAGAGGAGGACGAGCCCAAATACGAACTGATAATCCCGGGTCCTGAAGACCGGGTCTGTTTTGGGAGAGAAAATGAGGAGGCCCCTCATTTTTTCTTTATGTATGAGTGCATGATCACCCGTTTGGGTGTTTTTCTTCCTTTCTCAGATTTCGAGATATCTGTTTTGCATTATTGTAATGTTGCCCCTACTCAACTTCACCCCAATTCTTGGGGTTTTTTAAAGATTTATCAGTTTATAAGCCATGCTCTGGACTTTCCGACCTCCCTAAAGATTTTCTTCTTTCTCTTCCATATGACTAAGCCCTTTAGTGGGCTGAACAACAAACAGCAATGGGTATCCTTCCGAGCCATACAAGGTCGGAGGATTTTCACCCTTTTTGACGAATCTTTCCATGACTTCAAAAACTTCTTTTTCAAACTTCAAGCCGTAGAGGGTCACCACCCTTTTTTTCTGGATGAGCATTCCTCTCCCCGCTTTCCCCTTTATTGGTCGCCGCTCTCCTCTTGTGAAAAATATGGTCCCGATGACCTGGATGAGGTGGAGGCGGCTATTGTAGGGTTTTTCCGAGAAGCGTGGGGGAGGTCCCCATATTTGGATACCAGAAAAATTCTTCAGGGAACACCGACTTTCGTTCAATCTCAAATAGGTAGCGCATGCATTCTTTATTTCCGAGTTGTTTTCGCCGAATTACATTTTACCGACTTGTAACTAGGTTGTTTCTTTTGTAGATATGGCAAAAAAGAACGCTCAGGAGGCCTACCAAAGGGTCCGAGAGGCCAAGGCGAAGTCCCGGGCTAGGTCCGGGGGTGCCGGGGCGATCACCTCTCCTCCTCCTCCACCTCCTCCTCCTAAGAACACTGGCACTCCTTCTCAGCCCATTGTCATTTCTTCCTCGAGTTTGCCCCGACCACCTCCTTCTGCCCAAATTCTCTCCGAGCCCGAGAAGAAGAAGCGCAAGACTTTAGAGTCTGGCTCTTCTTCTTTTGATGGTGGGGTTAAGGCGGATGCTCTTGCATTCGTCCGAAAGAACATCTATCCTTTTATACATATGGATGATGTTTCTGTTCGAAACCACCTTACCACCATGGCCGAGGAGAGTTTTAGGACGGCGGGTGTTTGTGGCAAACTTTTGGACATTTTTGAGAAGACTCCCCTCAGCTCCTTGGGGGCAACCTCAAGGGTTGAGGAGTTGGAGGGGAGGCTTTTTCTTTTTGAAAAACATGAGAAGGAGTTGAAGGAGGAGAGAGAAAAGTTGAGGAGGGAGAGGGATCACCTTAGGGAGGAGACAGGTAAGCTGCGGGCTCAATGCACTTTGGAGGCGAATTTGAGGAAGACAGCCCAAGACAGCTACCATAGTTTATTTCAAGATATTGTTGCTGTGAGGAAGGACTTGCTGAACTCTCGGAACGCATACGCCGAGTTGGAGGACTCTATTGCCGATGGTGCCGAGGAGTCTTGGAGAATTTTCTTGGAACAGGTCAGAGTTATCGCTCCCGACTTGGACCTTTCTCCTTTATATCCCGACAAGGTAGTTATTGATGGCGCCATCGTTGATCCTCCTGTCCCCGAGGTCATTTCCGAGTCAGACCTGAAGACTCGGGGGCAGATGATTATAGAGTCTCCTCCTCGTCCTACGGATGCCTCGGGTTCTTCCTCTGTTCCTCCGGCTGGTCCTGGTGGCGCCCCTCCTGATGGTGGTGATTCCTCTACTCCGATTAAAAAATGACTTCTTTATTCTTATGGCTATATGGGGGCCCGGCCTGTGGGTCCCCCCTTTTTTAAACTTTATTTATCTGTTGGTGTTGGTGAACAATTTTTCTTTCTGGCCCTTTAAGGCCGTAAACAAAATATTCCAACCCGTACCCCTTTTTTGGATAAGGGTTTTAAAAATAAATGCCCTTTTTTGGATAAGGGTTTAAGTTACCTTGTACGTGCACATACTTTTTTGTTTTTTGGATATGTTTGATCTTTTCTGAAGAAACCCCTTTGTTGGCTTGCTTCGTTTTCTCAAGCCCTTTTCGTTCAAAGGTTTGTATGCAACCTTTGAGCTTTTTCCAGGTTTTGATATCTCTTTTGTTTATCCTTTATACTCAACTTTTGTTTTAGTGAGTTTTTATGACTTAGGTTATTTTTGCGATGCGTTCTTCATTTACTCGGAATATATCCGAGTTTTTCTACTCGGGTTCTTGTCTTTGACTTATGAGTCGGACTGTTCCCGAGCTTAGTACGATCAACTCATATAACCTCTTTACACCGACTTGTACCTCGTCGTTTCATCCTGACGACCATGTTAGGTCGGTTCATGGGATTTTCACGTTTTGTCGAGCTTAAGTCGGCGCGTTTCGTAGAAAGACTTATAAAAATAAAGGAGGATATTTAATAGAGACGTAGTAATGAAAAAGATCTTTATTAATTGGGAAGGTACCTTTTTGCTACTAAGGGTCTTGATAGCCTATTTTCCCTTAGCCTCTACTATGATGCCTCGTTAAAAACCCTTCTCCAGAAAAAACCCCTTTTCTTTGGGAAAAAATCGTGAAGTTGGGAAAAGAGTACATCAGGGAGTAGAGTTCGCTTTTAACTGTAGTACCTTTTCATATTACAAGCATGCCACGATCTTGGTAGCTCAGTGCCATTTAGGTCGGTTACTTTATAATAACCTTTTCCTAAGACTTCTTTGACTTTGTATGGTCCCTTCCAATTTGCGGCGAGTTTTCCTTCTCCCGATTTGTTGACTCCGATGTCGTTTCTGATTAGGACCAAGTCATCTGTGGCGAATGTTCTTCGAATGACTTTTTTGTTATATCTCGTAGTCATTCTTTGTTTCAATGCAGCTTCTCTTATCTGGGCCCCCTCTCGGACTTCGGGGAGCAAGTCGAGCTCCTCTTTGTGCCCCTGTATATTTCCGACCTCATCGTGGAGAATTACCCTTGGGCTTTGCTCACTGATTTCTATTGGAATCATGGCTTCTATGCCATAAACTAATCTGAAGGGCGTTTCTCCTGTGGCGGATTGGGGAGTTGTCCTATAAGCCCATAATACTTGAGGGAGCTCTTCAGCCCAAGCTCCCTTTGCTTCCTGTAGTCTTTTCTTTAATCCTGCCAGTATGACTTTGTTAGCTGCCTCGGCTTGCCCGTTGGCTTGTGGGTGTTCCACCGAGGTGAACTGATGCTTGATTTTCAGACTGGCTACTAGATTTCTGAAGGTGGCGTCGGTGAATTGGGTTCCATTGTCTGTGGTAATGGAATAAGGTATTCCATACCGTGTGATAATGTTTTTGTAGAGGAACCTGCGACTTCTTTGGGCGGTGATAGTGGCTAGTGGTTCTGCTTCTATCCACTTTGTGAAGTAATCTATTCCCACGATCAAGTATTTGACTTGCCCTGGTGCTTGGGGAAAAGGACCTAACAAGTCCATTCCCCATTTTGCGAAAGGCCAGGGGGAAGTTATACTGATGAGCTCTTCTGGTGGAGCCACGTGGAAATTTGCATGCATCTGGCATGGTTGGCATTTTTTCACAAATTCTGTGGCATCTTTCTGCAAGGTTGGCCAGTAGAATCCGGCTCGGATTACTTTTCTGGCTAATGACCTTGCTCCGAGATGATTTCCGCAGATTCCACTATGTACCTCTTCCAATACCTCGGCGGTTCTTGAGGTCGGCACGCACTTCAGCAATGGTGTTGATATCCCTCTTCTGTAGAGGACATTTCTCACCAAAGTATAATGTTGTGCTTCCCTTTGGATCTTTTTAGCTTCTTTTTCCTCTTTGGGGAGGATGTCGAATTTCAGGTATTCGACTAAGGGATTCATCCATCCGAGGTTTAGGCCGGCTACCTCAAGTACCTCTTGTTCGTCTTCTGTTTTTGATACCGAGGGTTCTTGGAGGGTTTCTTGGATCAGGCTTCTGTTGTTCCCTCCGGGTTTGGTGCTTGCTAACTTGGATAGGGCGTCAGCTCTGCTATTCAGATCCCGAGTTATATGCTTAACTTCGGTTTCCGCAAAGTGCCCAAGGTGCTCCAAGGTTTTTTCCAAGTACCTCTTCATATTGGGGTCCTTTGCCTGATACTCTCCGCTTATTTGGGAGGTCACTACTTGTGAGTCGCTGTAGATCATCACTTTTGTAGCGCCGACTTCTTCCGCTAATTTTAATCCGGCTATCAAGGCTTCATACTCTGCCTGATTGTTTGAAGCCGGAAATTCAAATTTTAAGGAGACCTCTATCTGGGTTCCTTTTCCATCTACCAATATTATGCCTGCGCCGCTCCCCGTCTTGTTGGAGGATCCGTCTACATAGAGTTCCCATGTAGTCGTTTTTTCCTCTTGTTCACCTGCGTATTCCGCTATGAAGTCGGCGAGGCACTGGGCTTTAATTGCAGTCCGAGTTTCGTATCTCAAATCAAACTCGGAGAGCTCTATCGCCCATTGAACCATTCTCCCTGCAACATCCGTCTTTTGAAGGATTTGCTTCATGGGCTGGTTCGTACGTACTTTTATTGTGTGAGCCTGGAAGTAAGGTCGTAGCCTTCGTGAGGCTATCACTAAGGAGTAAGCAAACTTCTCTAGTTTGTGGTACCTTAGCTCAGGACCTTGTAGAACCTTACTGGTGAAATAGATCGGGTGTTGCCCGACCTCGTCTTCTCTGATTAGGGCTGATGAGACAGCCCTGTTTGCGACGGATAGGTATAGGACGAGGTCTTTCCCCAGTATTGGTCGAGTTAATATGGGAGGTTGGCTTAAGAATTTTTTGAACTCTTGGAACGCCTCCTCACATTCCGGAGTCTATTCAAACCGGCATCCCTTCCTTAATAGGGAAAATAATGGAAGGGATTTTAGTGCCGATCCTGCCAAAAACCTGGAGAGGGCTGCAAGTCGGCCATTTAGCTGTTGAACCTCTCTCAAGCAAGTCGGACTTTTCATTTCTAGGATGGCTCTGCATTTGTCGGGATTGGCCTCAATCCCTCTTTGTGTTAGCATGAAGCCTAGAAATTTCCCTGCTTCTACTGCGAAGGCGCATTTTGCGGGATTTAGTCTCATCCCATGCAACCTTATAGTGTTGAAGACTTGTGAGAGGTCGGTTAAGAGGTCGTTTTCTTGCTTGGTTTTTACTAACATGTCGTCGACGTATACCTCCATTAGGCTCCCAATATGGGGAGAAAACACTTTGTTCATCAGCCTTTGATACGTAGCTCCTGCATTCTTTAGTCCGAATGGCATGACCACGTAGCAATAGTTGGCTTTTGGTGTGATGAACGATGTTTTCTCCTGATCGGGTTCATGCATCGGGATTTGGTTATATCCCGAGTAGGCATCCATGAATGATAGGTATTGATACCCCGAGCTGGGGTCCACCAGGGTATCAATACTTGGTAGAGGATAAGGGTCCTTAGGACATGCCTTATTCAAGTCGGTATAGTCGACGCACATTCTCCATTTACCATTTTGTTTCTTGACTAGCACTACATTGGCTAGCCACGTTGGGTATTTGACCTCTCTAATAAAGCCGGCTTCCAGGAGCGCCTGTACTTGTTCTTCTACTATTGAGGCTCGTTCTGGGCCGAGCTTGCGTCTTCTTTGCTGTACAGGTCGGGACCCTGGGAAAACCGAGAGCTTGTGGGACATGAGCTCGGGATTAATCCCGGGCATGTCGGAAGCCTTCCATGCGAAGAGGTCGGAATTAGTTCTTAGGAGCTCTCCCAACCTTTGTTTTAGGGTTTCCCCTAGGTTGGCTTCTATGTAAGTGTTTTTTCCTTCCTCCTCACCGACTTGTATCTCCTCGGTTTTTCCTCCCGGTTGGGGTCGTAGTTCTTCTCTGGTTCTTGCTCCACCCAACTCTATGGTGTGGACTTCTTTGCCCTTTCCTCTCAGATTTAGGCTTTCGTTATAGCACTTCCTCGCCAATTTCTGATCTCCCCTCACCGTTGCTATTCCTCCTGGAGTTGGGAATTTCATGCAAAGGTGAGGAGTTGATACCACTGCTCCGAGGCGATTAAGGGTAGTTCTGCCGATTAAGGCATTGTAGGCTGACCCTTCATCGATGACTATAAAGTCTATGCTCAGAGTCCTTGATTTTTCCCCTTTTCCAAAGGTGGTGTGAAGGGGTAAAAATCCCAGTGGCTTTATTGGCGTATCCCCTAACCCGTATAGGGTGTCGGGGTAAGCTCTCAACTCTTTTTCGTCTAACCCTAGCTTGTCGAAGGCGGGCTTGAAAAGGATGTCCGCCGAGCTTCCTTGATCTACTAGGGTTCTGTGGAGATGGGCATTAGCTAGGATCATAGTTATTACCACGGGATCATCATGCCCGGGTACTATCCCTTGCCCATCTTCTTTTGTAAATGAGATAGTGGGGAAGTCGGGCGTCTCTTCCTCGACTTGGTAGACTCTTTTGAGATGTCTTTTGCGAGAAGATTTGGTGATCCCACCTCCCGCAAATCCTCCTGAGATCATGTGAATGTGTCTCTCAGGGGTCTGTGGTGGAGGATCTCTTCTGTCCATGTCATCTCGCTTTCTCTTTCCATGGGTGTCCGACCTCTCCATGAGATATCTGTCAAGCCGACCTTCTCTAGCCAGCTTTTCAATCACATTTTTGAGGTCGTAACAGTCGTTGGTGGAGTGACCATATATTTTATGGTACTCGCAATACTCGCTGCGACTTCCCCCTTTTTTATTTTTAATAGGTCTTGGGGGTGGCAGCCTTTCAGTGTTGCAAATCTCTCTGTATACGTCCACTATAGAAGTCTTTAGAGGAGTATAAGAGTGGTACTTCCTGGGCCTCTCGAGACCGAGCTCTTCCTTCTTCTTGACTTCCCTTTCTCTCTCCCTAGAGGAGGAAGTGGGTCCAGGTCGCGAACTCAGGTCTCTTAGCTTTGCATTCTCTTCCATGTTGATGTACTTCTCGGCCCTTTCTTGTACATCACTTAGAGAAACGGGGTGTCTTTTAGATATGGACTGTGAAAAGGGGCCTTCTCTAAGTCCGTTGACTAACCCCATTATTACTGCCTCTGTGGGCAGGTCTTGGATCTCTAAACATGCCTTGTTGAACCTTTCCATGTAGGCTCGTAAAGACTCTCCGACCTCCTGTTTTATTCCCAGGAGGCTCGGTGCATGTTTTACCTTATCTTTTTGGATTGAGAACCTCATCAAGAATTTCCTTGAGAGGTCTTCAAAACTAGTGATGGATCTTGGGGGAAGGCTATCGAACCACTTCATCGCTGCTTTTGATAAAGTGGTCGGGAAAGCCTTGCATCTCGTAGCGTCGAAGGCGTCAGCTAGATACATCCGACTTTTGAAGTTGCTAAGATGATGCTTTGGATCCGTAGTTCCATCGTAGAGGTCCATATCAGGGTTTTTGAAGTTCCTTGGAACTTTTGCCCTCATTATGTCCTCGCTGAAAGGGTCTTCTCCGCCTGGGAGTTGGTCTTCTCCTTCATCGCGGGAGTTCTTGAGGGAGGATTCTAGCTGTAAGAGTTTTCTTTCTAACTCTTTTCGCCGTTCCATCTCTTCTTTAAGGTACCTTTCGGTTTCCTTTTGCCTCTCCCGCTCTTGTTCCAATTGCTCCAGGCGGCTATGGACCAATCCCATTAGTTCAGCTACGTGAGCTGGTCCGCCCTTTTCTGATTCACGCCCATCTGAGGAATTTACCTTCGGATTCTTTACTCCGGAGGTACCCTCTCTGTGTTGATCATTGTCTTGATGTTGGGCTGTGTCTTCATTGTCATTGCCCATGTCTAGATTCTCTTGCTCAGAATCCGTTTCGACATGGCCTTCTTCATGGGATCTTTCTGCCATCGAGGGATGATCTCGCGGGTCCCCGGCAACGGCGCCAATGTTACGGTAGGTAACCGGAGATTAGTCCAATGGATGGCGTTTGGCGGCCCAAGGGTATAATGGAGGAGGACTCCAGGTAGGTCCGCAACTCGGGAGGCTCCGTCCGACTTGTGCTCGCGCGTGAATGGGGAGTGGTACCTGCAAGGACACTCCGATGCCTAAGTTAGCAAGGGTGTAAGCAGGTTTTAGAGAGTATTGGACTTAGGAATACCTGAGGCGTGTCAGTGTACTTATAGTGGTGAGCCAATAACCACCGTTGGAGTAGTGCCGTATCTTTAGGATAATAACCGTCCCATTATCTTAGGGAGGTTAAGATATGGCTTTATGAAGTGGTTAGAGAGATTTCGGGGGCGGTTACTCATTTGAATGAGTATTTATCTGCCAGCTAATCTCATAACCGACTTCTTCGTACTAAGTCGTGGTTGACACCGACTTCTTGAGTGGTGGTGGGTGCTTTGCTAGGCTTAATCTATTTGGATCAGGCCTTTCGATTGGACCTGGGCCCTTAACATTGGGCCAGGGTATGAACAGTATTTAATCTAATTTACTTATACAACTTTGAAAATAATTCTCTTGTAATTTCAAAGCAATTGATCATCTTGTTAGATTAAAATTAATAAAATATTTAATTATTTAAACAAAAATATTAAATACATAAATATTTATGAGCGAGAAAAATTGCTATATTTAAAAGTAAAAATCTCATCCGTATAAAGAAAAATAGTTTAAAATTCAAATACCTAAAACCTCATTTAGATAACCAAAGGACAAGACGGTAAAAAGAATAGTTTAATCCATGAAAGCGATGAAACTAAAGATAATGGTCACGGATACGAGATACCACACGATATAGGATATATGAACACACAAATTTAAAATTTTTATTAGATACGAAAATACGGTATATATATATATATAAAATATTTTTTTAAACAAATTATAATAATATTTTAATATTTTATTGATATTAAAATATAAATTAATTTTTTAATTATTTTTAATATTTTGTTAATTATATAAAGTATTTAAAATATATTTTATTTTAATAATTAATAATATATATTATTTTTAAATTTATTTTAATAATATATATTAAAAATAAAATTAAACATACTAATATGTAATAATATTTAAATGTGTCTAAATATGTTTAATTTTATTTTTATTTTTTATTAAAACATAATTAGATAAAAAAATACATTATATGTAAAATATATCTAACACCAGAACACACAAATGAAAGAAGTGTCCATATTTGAGTTGATAGGATGAAACAATATGCAACTTGAACTCGGTAATAAAAACACGAAACTGTAAAAGGCGAGTGTTAGTAAATTAATTGGGTATGGGGTGAGTTGTTTGTGTGCATTATCTGGCGGGAACTAAAGCACATAGCTATAGCTACCGCCTACCGCGTCCAAAATAGCACAACCCTCCTTATTTCACGCCAACATAATAGTTTTGTTACAACAAAACAAACACAAAGCGAGAGAAATCGAGAGAAAGAGAGAGAGAGAGCTCGACTTAGAGGGTAGTTTTCTTCTCTCTGTTTTTCTATCTCTCTCGAAAGCCAGAAATCTAGAACTAATAAGATCACCGCCCTAACGAAAAAGAAACTGCCAAAATCTTTAATGAAGGGACAAAGGTTTTGTTAGGACGCTAGAATAACCACCATGTTAATTAATACACGAAAGATTAACCTTCCTTCTCCCTTGCATTTTGCTCCATGAATCGTTATCATCATTCCATTTCTTCAAATAAAGTTTTCAATAAAATAATAGGGGAATTAGAACTCTTAATCTTATCTTCATTGTACGAGAAATAACCATGCGGTGGATACACCTTACGTTTACCAAAGACAAAGACAAAAACAACTATTACGCTTCTTCTTCTTCTTCCTCCTCCTCTTCTTCTTCTCCCGTCGTTGAAAACCACAAGAAAACATGGCGGTTCCGCAGCGGGAACAAGAAGCGTCTCAACAACGATGGAAAGTCTGGTAACATTTACAAGAAGCATGTTGACGTGGAAGAGGAGGCTGCCTTGGCGATCACGACCACCTCTCCTTCCGGCATTCGCACCACATCCACCTCCTCCTCTGCGTCAGCGTCTTCCTCCGCCATGCCTCTCCCGTTGCCGTTGCCGCAGCGTGATGCAGAATCTCGCCAACCGTCACCTGTGAGAACCTCCAGCGGCGCTAGCTCCAATGGCTATCGATCCGCGGAGGATCGGGATCAAACTGATGCTGCGGCAGCTGTCAACGGTTCATCCTTCACGGGCTTCAAGATGAGGAGGTATTGTTTATTGAATAACGCTAATGCCACTTGAAAACCTAATTTGTGTGCAATTATTGAAAGGTTTTGTATCTTTACAAAATAGAATCACGGAATGTATGTAAGATTCTGTATTCTGATTGAATGCCAAAATGGACTAAAACTTCTGTTAGGATTATTATTATTGCATGGACCAGTGTCAATGTTTAATTCTTCTGAAGCTGTTAGAATTATTCCTTATGTTTTTGTTTCTTTTTACTAGCAATATCAATATGCCCTGTGAAATGGATATTGTAAGAATTCTATTTTTTTTCCCCGAATCTTGTTGCAGTGTTTTTGCTAGCAACAGAGACACAAGGCGGAAGGCTGATCAGGTAGAAAATCGCTTGTCACCGAGATCTCAAGAAAACTATTGCTTAAGCCACTCCGGTAGGAGTGGTTCGAGTAGTCCCTTTGCAAGTCCCAAGATCAGTCCGTGTAGCACAGATGATTTCGTGCCATATCATTATGTGGCTCCAAAAGGAAACCAATTCTGGTCTGCGCCTGAGATAACTAATTCAGAATCATCCATTCATCCAATCTTTGATTTATCGGGGTCTGGCCCCGAAACCTCGCCAAAGGGAAGACCTCAGCTACTCCATGTTAAGAGCTCAAGTGGACCTCCATCACCCTTGCACGGCGGCATGATGAATGAGACTGCATCAGCGCGCCGGGCTGAAGGTAATTCTGTCAGTGTCCACCGTTTACCCCTGCCTCCCATGCCCAACTCACCTACCCTAACCGCTGCAACTACCTACTCCCACGCCGCGGGGAGATCAGAATCTTTGCCAATGAAAAGCCAATGGAAGAAAGGGAAACTTATTGGTCGTGGCACGTTTGGAAGTGTTTATGTTGGCACTAATAGGTATGTATATAAATTTAGTTAAATTGAATTCTTATAGTTTTACCAAACTTGTAATTATATCTCTATAGTTTAAACAAAAATGCTATTTGTATACTAAAATAGCCATTATTTATCTGTGTAGTTTAGCTCATTTTTAATGCGTATTTTGTATTTCAAGATATATTATACATAGTGGCTGATTTTAGTGTATACCTAGTATAATTATAGTTTAAAATCATTCAATTAGGTTCCTATACTGTTTGAATTTTCTAATTAGGTCCTGATTGTATCCAAATTTGTTAAAGTTTTTATGTACTTGATGCTCTTCTCTTCAGTCTCTTCAAAGGATTTGAAATAATTTTCTCTTCTTGATAGAGAAACTGGAGCATTGTGTGCTGTGAAAGAAGTAGAATTATGTCACGAGGATCCAACTTCCATAGAGTCTATAAAGCAGTTAGAGCAGGTTGGTTATTCATTACTTTGAGTTCTCTTAGCATACATACATAAAAAAATGGGATGGTGAATTTGTGATTATGATGATCAAATGTTTAATCATGAAAAGTATGGTGAACAATGCAACTCTTTTAGTTGTAATACTTGATCATCAAAAATAATTCTAGTTCCTAGGAAGATAAGAGGCCTAGTTTAAGTTAACTGGTCAATTATTTACTTAATTTACCTATTTTCTTTTTCTGATGCCATATATTTTTTCTTGATAACTCTTAAATTTCGTAGATACTGTCCAATTACATTAATGTGGTTCTCATTACCTGATCTTTTTAATGAATTGGAAATAAAATCTTGTGCTAATAAATTATGAAACAATGGAAGGTGGTGCATTCTTTATCCTTATTACTAACCTTTACCTATTTTTCAGGAAATTAAAGTTCTTAGCCAACTGAAACATCCAAATATTGTGCAGTACTATGGTAGTGAAGTAGTAAGTGATCTTCTACTTGAACCTTAGGTACCCAATATTGATAATTTATTTCTATTACAACCTCAACCTTATAACATCATTATGTTATTTTTCATAGGTTGAAGACAAATTCAATATTTATCTGGAATATGTACATCCTGGTTCAATTAATAAATATGTCCGCGACCATTGTGGCGCCATAACAGAATCGGTCGTTAGAAATTTTACTCGCCATATTCTTTCGGGGTTGGCATACTTGCATAGCAAGAAAACAATTCATAGGTACGGACCCATGCTCGGTATGCTCATACTAGCTGCAGCTTGAAACCTATGTACATAGATACACAAGTATTCAATTACTTTTGTTTATGTCTGGAAAACTGTTTTTCCTGTAACATAATTGTTTTGTTCATTTTGGATTATGAATAGGGACATTAAAGGGGCTAATTTGCTTGTCGATTCGGCAGGAGTTGTCAAACTTGCTGATTTTGGAATGTCAAAGCATGTGAGTTCCAAGTATCCTCCTAACAATAATTACTTTGTCTTGTGTCATGTCTGCAAGGTTCCTTAAACTAATTGGTTTTGAAACTTAGGCATTAGAACACACAGGATTTAAGTTAAAAGGCTCAAACTTATTGCTTTTAAAAAACTATCTATTGGTTGAGATTTCTAATGTCCTAATCTCTTAAAGTAGACTAAGTTGTCTCTCAGTAGAAGATTTTAATAATAAGGTCCTTAATCTGCTAATTTTCCTTTCTTAAATTATGTTTATTCATGATCTGATGTTTATTATATGTAGTTGAAATGAGATCCTTCCTTAAGGGTAACCTATTGATCAGTTTGAATCTCCGGACTACTTAGAAAATTTTTAATTTCCTTTTTCTTTTCTTTTAGTTGCACTTCCATGATTTAACCGTTAATCTTTATATTTGATGAAAATAATTTTGAACCTCGATGTTACACAGCTTAATGGATATGAAGGTAATCTCTCTTTGAAGGGAAGTCCATATTGGATGGCTCCAGAGGTATGTTATTCTTATTATTATTCTACGTTACCATCTGATACCTTAATCCATTCCTCTGTAATTCATTGACAATCCAATCAATTCTGTTACAGCTTATGCAGACTGTTGTTATGCATAAGGATAACAACTCGGATCTAGCTTATGCTACTGATATTTGGAGCCTCGGTTGTACAATCATTGAAATGTTCAATGGGAAGCCTCCATGGAGCGAGTTCGAAGGAGTAAGCATAGCGAAATTTTCTGTCATCTCTTTTCAATTTATTAAGCTCTGTCTAAATTATAAGCAAGTAATAGACATGATAAGTTTTTAAGACAATGTTTGTGTACAAGTCCATAACTTCCTTTCAATTTTAATTTGATACAATTATGCAGGCTGCAGCAATGTTTAAGGTTATGAAAGATACCCCGCCTATACCGGAAACATTGTCATCCGACGGCAAAGATTTCTTGAGGTGCTGCTTTAGAAGAAATCCGGCAGAGCGACCTACTGCTGCAATGTTACTCGAACATCGATTTTTGAAGAACTCTCAACCGATGGATGTTACACCTTCCACTCAATTGTACAATGGAACAACAATCATGGTACATAATATAACTCTCCTGCTGCTTTATATTTGCCAAAATCATTCAGTTCGCAACTAAGTTTTTCTTATGTTTGCAGGATAAAACTCTAGGTCCTCATAGTCCCACAGGGCATCTAGAAAATATACCAGATCAGATATCTATCTCGTGCGAGAAGATTGCGAAGTTGAAAGCTGCAGAGCGGCGAGGAATTCTTATTCCTAGCTTGGATATCTTGCCAGCATACCAAAGACAATAACTAGTTAGCTACATCGTGTCCTTGATCTTTCGCTCTTCGTCGCACGTCCCCTGTAGCTCAACCCCTTAAGCATGATTTTTTTATGTGCTGGTATTGAGCAAATATCTCACAATGTAGCTTCTGCATAACATCACTAAAATATATGGAGAAGGAAAAGAGAAAATGGTATTTTTCTTTTTTCTGATCACTCTTGTTAATGGAATTTTCATCATTTATGATAACAATTGGGCTTGTTTAACTAATCAACATATCGAATCTTGTAGGTTACTTGCTTCTATTGAGGTTCTTCATCAAGATTATCACTAAAGAGTGATGTTGCTTCTAGAAGAAGGTATGTTGCATGCAAACAGATCATAGTAGCAGTTTTTGTATTATAGTAATGTTTATGCTTGACTTAGAAGATTGCAGCAATTAACCTTCTAAGCAAAGGGAATAATTCTCCCTCCATCAGCATTACAATGAATTGAATATGTAAATATAATTAGGATACACCTTCCTAGTTTTGATGGGGATTGTGATTATGATATGGGAGGGGCAGTGTATGTTAGTCAACTCCAGTTGTGTTATATTTTTAATAATGTTACTTGAAGATTGGAATATTAGTCTTAGATTATAAAAAATTGCCCTGCCCGGCCAAACAAAG
This sequence comes from Arachis stenosperma, assembly GCF_014773155.1. Classification (NCBI taxonomy): domain Eukaryota; kingdom Viridiplantae; phylum Streptophyta; class Magnoliopsida; order Fabales; family Fabaceae; genus Arachis; species Arachis stenosperma. The sequence continues at coordinate 247,550 of NC_080377.1, read as the reverse complement.
GAAAACAGAACACAAGAGCATACTCTTATGAATTCACCCATAAAGCAGCGCGTACCAATTTACACGTATTGCGTATCAATTTATCTGCCTATCGGAACAGCATATATATATTTTTTATATAAAATATTTTATTTACTAATAACATACTGCGTACCGCGTATCCATTCCCGTATCGGAATGTATTGTATTCCATGAAACTTAACACAATAGTTGCAACATTTGAATGCTCTACTTGTCCTAATTAAGATGGAAGAATAAATAATCTGGGTGTGTTTTTAATATGTTTCTAAATTCTAAAGCTATCCTCAACAAAAACATTTGCTTGATAATATATTATCATTGAATGATGTAACTCAACTGTAAAAAGTTATTTAAAGAAATAAAAAATGTCTCATATCTATAAAGGTCATACACTTATTTAGATCGCCCTCTTTTTAACGAGTTTGTATAAGGTTGGGTAATGACTCGTTCTCCATTCTTGGAGTCTCAAGTTGGACTCATACTGATCCTTGGAGGTTGGTTATATTTGTTTTATCAAGTAACTTTTGCGATTGTTTTAAGGTTTCTTCCTTTAAATTTGTTTTTGTACGAATAGTTTATTGAGATCAGACTATGATCTGTTTATATAACTTCTTACATTAATTTGGACCTCGTCGTTTTATCTTGTCGACCATCTAGGTCGGGCGATGATTTTTGCGCTTTATCGAACTTAAATGGGTGCATGTAGTAGAACAATCAATCATAAGAATCGAATAAATGATGAATTATCATTAATAGAAATGATTTACAGATGCTGTTTACTACTAAGAATTTTCTTAATTTGAACTCCTAACCCTTGATACGATGCCTCGTTAAAACCTTTTTCAAGAAAATTCTTTTTGAGAAAAAGCTATAAAGTCGAAAAAAAAGAGTACACCAGGAAGCAAGGTTCGCTTTCTAGCTGTAGTTTCTCTTCATGTTGCATGCGTGTCATGACCTAGGAAGCTAGTTCTCTTGTAGGTCGGATACTTTGTAGTAACATTTTTCCAAGACTTCAATGATCTTGTAAGGTCCTTTCTAGTGTACAGCCAATTTTTCTTCGCCCGAATTTTGTACTCCGATATCATTCCTGATTAGTATGAAGTTGTTCATGACGAAACTTCTTCTGATGACCTTTTCGAGAGTAGGTCGATTTCTTCCTTTTAAACTTAAATATTTTTCACTTTATTGTAAAATCTTACCCTTTGACATTTTCCATTGACTTCAATAGAAATCATGACTTCTGTGCTATAAGCAAGTCGGAAAGGATATTCTCCCATTGTGAAATGGGGAGTTGTCCGATATTCCCATAAAATTTTTGAGAGCTCCTCAGCCCATGCTCCTTTTGCACATTGTAGTCTTCTTTTTAGCCCCGCCAATATGATTTTATTTACGGCTTCTACTTGTCTATTGGCCTAAGGGTGTTCTATTGATGTGAATTAGTGTTTAATCTTAAATCTTGCTACCAAGCTTCTAAAAGTTGAATCGATGAACTAGATACCATTGTTTGTAGTTATAGAGTATAGGACTCCAAATCGGGTGACAATATTTTTGTAGAGGAATTTCTGACTTCTTTGAGCTGTGATTGATGATAAAAGTTCTGCCTCAATCTATTTAGTGAAATAGTCAATTCCGACTATGAGATATTTTATCTGTCTGGATGCTTGAGAAAACAGTCCGAGTAGATCCAAACTCTATTTTGCAAAAGACCATGGTGAGGTGACACTAAAAGATAAGTTACCCCTTATGACATATCTTCTTGTTATTAATTAAAATAAAATTAATTAACTTATCATGATTAACTTTAATTTTAATCTAAACTAAGTTTTGTTAATTCAATTAATTAATCATTATGTAACTTTTTTTTTTCAAATTATAAAATTTATTTTAAAAATAATTTTATAGTTTTTTATTTTTTCTCAAATTATACATTTATTAATGAATTTCAATCGCAAAATAAAAACATCTCAAAAGACAAAGAATAAATAAAAAAATGTCAAGAGGCACAAAAAATAAAAAAATAAAAAAATTTTATTTCTCTTGCTTTCTTAAATTTTTTGAAAAAAATAATATAATATAAAACAAAACTTCTCTAATCATTTTTATAACTTAAAAAATTATACCATAATTAATTGATGAAGTTAACAAAATTTAGGTTAGATTAAGAAAAGTTATACTATAGTTAAAATTTATTAGAGAAGTTTTATTTTATATTTTATTATTTTTTCAAAAATTTAAGAAAGCAAAAGAGAGAAAATTTTAAAAATTTTAAATTTTGTGGGTCTCTTGAATTTTTGTATTTATTCTTTGTCTTTTGAGATTTTTTATATTTCATGATTGAAATTAATTAATAATATATAATATGAGAAAAAATTATAAAATTAAACTTTTTTAATAATTTTTATAATTTGAAAAAAAAGTTAAATCACGATGAATTAATTAAATTAACAAAATTTATGTTAGATTAAAAGTTAAAATTAACCATAATAAATTAATTTATTTTATTTTATTTAATAATAAAAAAATGTCACAAGGGTAATTCACCATATATTATATATTATTATACCTAATTTCAGCGAAAAGTTCTCCATCCGACCGTTTATAATTGGGAAGATCCTACGGTCAGTGTATCCTTACCGGTTTCACAACCCTAAAACATATACATGGTCTTTCATCAATGTAACCCTAACCGCGTAGACTCTCACTCACTCAGTCACTCGTCCTTCTCCTTCCTCTTACCTGTGCCTCTCATCTCGAGCTCCTCCCTCACTCCACACTCTTCTTCTTCAACCTTTGAACTGGAACGTTTTGCCACTGCTGCCGTTCTTCTTCGTCGTCGTTCTTCAACATCCAACCACCGCCGCTGTCCGCGCAGCAAAAGCGTCGTCGCAACGCATGTTCCGCCTCTGTTTTCCCGTGATTCCACCGCTGTCTCGCGAGGTTCTACCGCTCTTCAAGCTCTTTCTGTTGCGCTCCAGCCCCCGTCTTCCTGTTCGAGCTGCTTAGCCCTCTCTTCCGACTCTTCCGTCGCGTGTTAAAGCTCCAGCTCCCTCTCCCTGTTCTGATCGAATTTCAGAACATGCTCCAGCTTAAGGTGATTTCTTTTCCTTTACTTGTTCTTTCTTGTATTAATTATTCAGTTATTATTTTATTTAAGTGTTGTTTTAATGATTAGTATGTTGTTCCAGTTCTTGTTTGTTGTTGGTTTACTGTATTTTAAATTTTAGTTCTTATTATTTTGATTTTCAGTTCTAGTTGATCTTATTAACTTGATAGATCATTGTTTTGGTGCTATTCTTGACTTTTTAATTCTTAAATTGTTGTTTTGATCTTGATCTTTTGATAATTTGTTAATTTTATAAATTGTTGTGGTTTGTTGTTCTAGATTTGATAAAATGTTCATGTTATTGATGTTGATTTGATAAATTGTTTTGGTTTGTTGTTCTTGATTTTATAAATTGTTCTTCTTGTGGTTTGCTGTTCTTGACTTTTTAATTCTTAGATTGTTGTGTTGTGTAGTTCGTGCTTTAGTAATCAGCTCGGCAATGACAGCTCCACCGGCGATGACGACAGCTTGGCGGCAGCAACTTGACAGAGGCTTCATTTAGTAATCAGTAGTATTATTTGTAGTGTTCAGATAAGGTTGTGGTTTAATGGACCCTGCAAACGTAGTGTTCGACAAAACGAATTCTTCCATGGACTCTTCGATCCTCGTCGCAATCCGGTACTTTTCTCCTATTCTTCGTTGATAAAATGAATTCAATCCTCTTCCTTTAGGTTTGTCTCTTCTTCATTCATTCATTCAACTTTGTTGATTCTGTATAACATGTTGCATTCGCTTATTTGTTGTGGTTTCATCTGAATTGGATAATGTTAATCCTAGTATACTACTACATTCACACTATTCTTCCTATTATGATTCAAAAGTAGAATCCTATTATACTCTTGCTGCAGAGTTTGTGACAAATCAAAACGGAAAAGAGCACTCCAATGATGTCCTTGAAATGTCACTATCTCTAGCAAAACCCAGTAACTAGAGCGGTTCGATAACCGGTTCGATTCTCAGAACCTTGATTTTTTATATTTGTATTTTTTCTGGGAGAGAGAGAGATCAGGCGGCTCGCGGTAAGATCTGAGAGAGAGAGAGATCAAGCAGCTCACCGAGAGACGCTTGGGGCGATGACTACTGTGGCAGAAGGGCGGTCCGTTGATAGTGACGGCTCGGAGTGGAATCCGCGAGTACGGTACCGCGGCGGCGGTGATCTCGTCACAGTGAGAGCCGGCGGCTGAAGGGTTCGCCGGCAGTGAGCTCGATGGCAGAGGGAGATAGGGTTCGAAGGTTGTAGAGAGGCGATGGTGGCGGTATGATAGCTGAAAGGGAGGAAGAAGGGGACTTACGGTGGTAGAAGATGGTGGTTGCGGTTGAGGAGGGAGGAGACCCAAGCTGTGAGGGTGGTGAAAGAAAGTGGCGGTGGTTGATGTGGTTTCGGTGGTTTCATGCGGCGTGGGAGAACGGAGAGAGATCGGCGGTTGGGAAGGAGGAAAAAGAGAACCACCGGTGGTCTTCCATGATAAGATCTCTATTTATTTATTTATATTTGGAAAGAAAAGCATGGTCTGGTGGTTGTTCTTACTTTTGCAGATGCAGATGATGTCGTTGATGTCAAAATGTAGATCAAACTTGAAACTATTCTGAAACTAAGGGAGTTTGAACAGAGTGAACAGGTACTTTTTACCCTCCGTCCTTTTTTTTTTGTCAATTTTTTTTTTTCACTTAATTCACTACTTAGTTCAAATATGCAACGAAATCAGTAAAGAATTAGGCTGATAATATGTGTCAATAGTTAACAAAAATATTAGGGGTAGGAATAGGCAGGATAGGGTAGGGTTTAAACCCAACTCTAATCCTATTTTATTAGCAGGTTAGACAATATATCAATTTTAATCCTATCTGTTCTTAATCCTACTGCACCTTATATGTGGGTTAGTAAAAAGATGCAATATTATATAACCTAATTGAGTATGTAAGTTAAAATTTTAAACACAAACAATATAATCATTCAACAAATAACATAACCATCAAATGTTTAATTTTACATAAAATTTTTTACTTAAATTAATAACATAAACATAAATAAAAGTCTTATATAAAATTATCGTAAGTCCATGCAATTGGCTTTTATATAAACAAAAAAGTATTAAATTACATCAAACACAATATACAGTTTTTGTCTCTTATTTCCTATCTCTCAGTCTCAAGCCTTCTCCAAATGCAGTCGAATGTACCAAACTTCTTTAACGTTTAATTTAAATAAATTTATTTTTAATTTTGAATTAAATTTTAATTTTATCCTTCAATAATATCAATTTTTTAATAATTTTTTAATGAGATTATAATATTCTAGTTGGTTTTGCACTTTTAATTTATGTATTTTTTAAAATTTATATTAGCATATATTTATACTTTTTGGGTATTTATTATATTGTTTGTATTGTTTTATTATAATTTGGTTATTTTTGTTGAACCATGCTTTAACTAGTTGAATCTCTTCACTGATAAACTAGTAGCTAGAATGGTTTGATAACCGATTCGGTTTGTAGAACCTTGGTTTTTATCTACCATAAGATTTATTCCTGCTTGGTCCCGACTCCCATGACATATCATGTTTAGGTATGCTATCTCACCACCTCATAACTAACGAACGATTTATCGATTTTAATAATTTAGTTTGCTTTTTTTTTCATTACAAAATATTATTTTTTTGGTTTTTATCTATTATTAGTAGTAGTTTTTACAGGTAATTTCTATGACTCAAAAGTATTTGTTGTCCTTATATTAGGAGTGTTTGTGATGTGGTTTGGTTAAGTTGATAGGAAAAGTTATCCAATCTATAATTGGATTGGTTTTGTTTGGTTTTTGAACTAATCCCAAAAGATTAATCTATCCTAAGCATATTTGATATACTAAAAACCTATTTTAGGCTATTTTCAACAAATAATATACAATAAAATGCTAACATATAAGAAGTAAGGCTTTCAACTTTAGAAGGTCATAAACCACAGTCATACAACACAATAGCTAACATAAATAAAAGTTCAACAAAAAAAATCCCAATTTTCCGTTTACTTTGTTTTGGTTCAGGTTTTTAAATTTAAAACTGAAAGTGAAATAATTTTTTTCAGAATGCTATAGTTGAATGGAAAAGTAGATTTGCATATTGGTTTTCGGTTGATGTTTTAGGTTTCTTTCTACTAATAATATTTTTCTTTTTTTTCCTCTATAATATCTTATATGAAACAGTTTATGTTGGAATAGTGAGGTAAAAAAAAATAGAGTACCAGATAAGCAGTTTGAAATTAGGGACATAATTGTAGTTGAGTGAATATTGGGTAAGGTGGGTTTTGTAACTATCTTGTTTAGTTGGAAAGTGAGAGAGAGGGGGAGCATTCTGTTACGAGAAATAGGTGGAAAGTAGGAACTATAAGGTAGCGTTTGGTAGAGAGACAGAGACAGAAAGACTGAGACTGAGAGACAGAGACTGAAAGACAGGGATTGAAACAAATCTCAGTATTCTGTTTGGTGCAAAATGAGAGACAGGAATTGAAACAAGAATGAAACTCTAATTTAATTTGCACAAAGGATAAAATTGGAATTAATTAATTGAAATGAAAGTATTTAAGGTATAAAATGTTATTAAAGTTTCAGTCTCCATCTCTAAAAATTTCAGTCCCCTGTGTCCCTACTTTTTGGAGGTACTGAAATACTGAAATTTTGGAGACAGAGACAGACATTTTAGTACCAGTCTCTGAACTAACAAACACAATACTGAGTCTCAGTCTCTCAGTCTCTGTCTCAGTACCTGCAAACAAACGCTACCTAAAGGACTATGGGAAATAGTGAGACTATATGGGAAAAAGAGAAAAGATATGATTATCTTCACATTCAATCTCTGTAATGCTATAGCTAAATGGGGTGGTACGATTTTATAGAATTGTTCTTAGATGATGCTTGAGGTTTCTTTTTACCGATAATTTTTCTTTTTTACTGTATAATATTTTACATGAAGTCTATGGTTTGTATAAAATGTTTTCGATTTAGATTAAAGGAAAAATTAGTTGAGGCACAATCTAACTTGGAATGACAATTGAAAATTTCAATTTTTATCTTTCGTATAAATAACCTTGATGATGTTTGAATAGGCTGTTAATTTTGTCCGTGGTTTTTTTCTGGTGATATGGAAACCTTAATCTTAGACCACTTACCCAATGGTAAATTTATTTAGCTGTTTCGTTTCTTTAATTTTCTTTGTGTGGTTGACACTTTTATTGTGTATAGAATCTTTAATTATTTTAACCTTTGAGGTATGTGTGCTGCTGTATACTTTAGTGGCTGCGTCCGAATTAACAATTCTCATGAAAGAGTCTGCGAAAAAATTATCGAAGCGAGATGTTTTCGTCTTGAAGGTAAAGGAGTTCGCGGACTTGATGATTAAAAATGATTCTGAAAAGTTCGATATTTTTTATGCCATGCGATAATTATGCAATCATAGCATAAATAAATATCGAGATGGAATTTTGATATGCACGTTTAAGATTAAAGTTATATCGTTATTGAGAATGAACAATAATTACGAGGAAGTGAAAGAATACATGAATGTGAATGGAGGTGTTTTTGGAGCGATCATGGTTGAAGAGAAATGATTCATAAATCCCTTCTGTTCAACCATGATAGCTCCAAAAACACCTCCATTTACCATCATGTATTCTTTCATTTTCTCATAATTATTATCCATTCTCAATAATCGTATAGCTTTAATCTTAAACGTGCCTATGAAAACTCTATCTCGATATTTATTTATGTCATGATTGCATAATTGCCGCAAGATTGCATAAAAAATATCGAACTTTTAAGGTTCATTTTTAATCATCAAGTCCGCGAGCTCCCTTCATTCCAAGGTGAAAACATCTTGCTCCGATGCTTCTTTTGAAGACTTTCATGAGAATTGTTGACTCGCACGCAGCCACTAAAGTATACGCAGCACACATACCTGAAAAGTTAAAATCATTAAAGATTCTACACACAATAAATGTGTCAACCATATAAACAGAAATTAAAGAAACGAAACGAAAAAGCTAAATAAATTCATCATTAGAGCGCAGAGGTACTTTAGGTAAGTGTTTTCTATGTCATCAGAGAAAAATTATGGATAAAATTAACCGCATGTTTAAACATGGTCAAGATTATTTATACCCGCCTGTTCAAACATAATTAAGATTATTTATACGAAGGATAAAAATTAGGATTTTCAATTGTCGCTCCAAGTTAGACTGTACCTCAACTAATTTTTCCTTCGGTCTAAATCAAAAACATTTTATATAAGCCATAGAATAACATAAGCGGTTTCATGTAGAATATTATACAGAAAGAAAAAGAATATCGATAGAGAAAAATCTCAAGTATTAATTAAGAACGATTATGCAAAATCTTACTACCCCATTCCGTTATAGCATTACGGAGATTGAGTCTGAGGATAATCTTATCTTTTCTTTTTTTTCCATACCCTCTCACTACTTCCTACTGTCCTTCATAGTTTTCATCTATCTCTTATAACTGAATGCTCCCTCTCTCTCACTCACTTTCTAACTAGGCTAGTTATAAAACCCATCTTACCCCATATTCATTTATTTAAAAATAGTAGATGCAGAGAATTCAACAATATCTATCGATGAGTTTCTATTAACTCTAATTGCCGCTTCAAGTTGGATTGTGCCTCAATTAATTTTTTCTTTGATATATATAAAAAACATTTTATATAAACCATAGAGCAACGTAAGCTGTTTCATACAGAATATTATACAGGAAAAAAAAAGAAAGATTATTGGTAGAGAGAAACCTCAAGCATCAACTAAGAACGAATTTGCAAAATCCTACCATCCCATTCAGCTGTAGTATTACGAAGATTCAGTGTGAGGATAATTCTATCTTTTCTCTTTTTCCTATGCCCTCTCACTACTTCCCACAGCCCTTTATAGTTTTCACCTATCTCTCCTAACGAAATGCTCCATCTCTCTCACTCACTTTTCAACTAGGCAAGATAGTTACAAAACCCACTTTACCCCCATTTTTACTCAACTACAATTACGTCCCTAATTTTCATTTTACCCACTTCACCAATATAGATTGCAATCTACAGTTGCTGTAGCCCTATTTGATGAGAATTTCTAGATGTATGGATCACGGTTTTTTCAAAATAAGTTTTGAATTTTGACTAACTGCTTATCTGGTTCATTCCAAACTGCTTCTACAAGGTACTCCTTGCTTTTTTACTTCACTGTGAGATCATATATAGCATTCCAACTAGACTAGTTACAAAACCCACCTTACCCCATATTCACTCAGTTACAAATAGATGCAAACAATTCAACAATGAGTCTCTATTCACTCCCATTGCCGCTCCAGGTTGGACGGGCCTCAACTATTTTTTGCCTTCAACTTAACATTTTATATAAGCTACAGAACAACGTAAACCGTTTCATGTAGGATATTATAGAGAAAAAAAAAAGAAGAAAAAGAAAACTGAGAACGATTTTGCAAATTCTACTATTCCATTCAGTTATAGCATTCCAAAAAGAATTATTTTGTTTTTAGTTCTAAATTTAAAAACATGAATTAAAACAAAGTAAACAAAATATGAATAAATTTTTCAAATTACCGTTAAATCTAATATAACCTAAGCCTAATAGTAAGTCACTCACATTTAAGGCTTTCAGCGCCACTCTATAGTCTCCAACCTCAATTCTCACTCTCTCCCTCTGGCACTCTCCACCTCACAACCTGTCTATACAATGCTAGTCCCATGTAGTTCTTCTGTCTATTTTTTTGGGTCTAATTTTGGCTCTGTTCTAATTCTTTTGGTTTTAGTTTTTGGTTTTTTTTGTTGAACTTTCATTTATGGAGATTAGGGGTTGCAAAGCGGGCTGTCCGCCTCAACCCGCCCTGCCTAGACCCGCCCCATAAACGAGGCAGACTAGCCCGCTTGACTCTTTTTTTTTTTTTGAAAAATAAAATTCATTAAAATTAAATAAAAAATAATAATTAAAAAATAGTTAAATTATAATATAATTTTTTTATTATCTTTTTTTTAACTTTAATAAAATTGTTCAAAATAATATTTGTCAATAGAACTATTTTTATTTTAAAAAACAAGTCACATAATTCGAACAAATATACGAAATTATAAAATAAAAAAATAAAGTTAATAACTAAAAGAAGAATAAAAAAAAGTGTTTGAAAATTCTATAATTATTAATTTTATAATAGTAATCACTATTTTATTTAATAAAAAAAAGAAAAATAAAAATCTTCGGTCCGGTGGTCTGGCCCAGCCCGGCCCGCTAATTTGGTGGTGCGGGTTTGTCGGGCTTTAAATCCTAGCCCGATTCGCCTTTTTAGCGGGTTTAGCAGATCGACCCGATGGGTTTAACCCGTTTTGTCACCCCTAATGGAGATGCCTTACGTAAATTACTTTTTTCTATTTTTTACTTGTTCTAATTTTTGCTTTGTCCTGATTCTTTTGGTTCTAGTTTTGGACTTTTTTTTGTTGAATTTTCATTTATGTTAGCTATTGTATTGTATGAATGTGGTTTCTGACCGTATGAAGTTGAACATCTTACTTCTCATATGTTGCCATTTTATTGTAGGTTAACCACAAAAAATGCCTCCGAATTATTGAAATGCTGACAAAAATACACCCGAATTTTTTTATAGACAAAAATATCTTTAAATAATTTAAAAACGTAATAAAAATGTCTAACAGTTAATATATCTTTTCAAAAAATACTTTAGAGATTGAATTTTGATGTAATTTTTTTGTAAGAATTATTAGAAAAATGAGATATTATTCTTAAAATTTGATAATTTATTATTAAGTATATATTGTTGTGATTTTTTAAAAGTATTATGGGTTAACAAAAAAAATTATAAAAAATTATATACTTAACAAAAAATCACCAAAATTTAAGGATAATAATATCTCATTTTTTTAATCATTGCAAAAAATTGTATCAAAATTCAATCTCTAATATATTTTTTGAGAAATACATATTTAATGTTTGTTTTTTTTGCAAGATTATCTAACATAAATAGAAAAATGAGATATTATTATTCTTAAAATTTGGTAATTTTTTGTTAAGTATATATTTTTTTGTGATTTTTTAAAAGTAGTATTGGTTGTTAACAAAAAAATTATAAAAAAATATATACATAACAAAAAGTTACCAAATTTTAAGAATAATAATGTCTCATTCTTATAAACATGCTTGCAAAAAATTACATGAAAATTCAATCTCTAAGGCATTTTTGAAAATATATATTTGTTGTTGGGTATATTTGTTGTGTTTTTAAATTATTTAAAGACATTTTTTGTCGATAATAAAATTTGGGGTATTTTTGTCGGTATCTGAATAATTTGGGAGCGTTTTTAGTAGTTAATCATTTATTGTATATTATTAGTTGAAAATAACATAAGATATATTTTTAGTATATCAAATATGCTTAGGATAGATTAGTTTTTTCGGATTAGTTCAAAAACCAATCCAATTAAATTTGGTATCATGGATTGGATAACTTTTCCTATCAACTTAACCAAACCACATTACAAACACTCTTAATACAAAGCAACAAATACTTTTGGGTCATAGAAGTTATCTGTAAAAACTACTACTAATAGATAAAAAAACAAAAGCATAATATTTTGTAATGAAAAAAAACAAACTAAATTATTAAAATCGATAAATCGTTCTTGTTAGTTATGAGGTGATGAGATAGTATATTTAAACATAATATTTTATGGGAGTCGGAACCAAGTAAGGGATACCGTGATGAATGTGCGTGACGCAATGACATATTTGGGCTCTGATCCCTCAAGTTAAAATGTATTCGAGATAGTAATAAATCTTATGGGGGATAAAAATCAAGGTTCTACAAACTGAATTGGTCATTTGACCGTTTTACCTACTAGTTTATCAGCGAAGAGATTCAACTAATTAAATCGTGGTTCAATAAAAATAACCAAATTATAATAAAACAATGCAAACAATATAATAAATATCCTTTTTTGTATGATTAAATATAGAATAATATATCATATTTGTCCCTAATGTTTGGGACAAATTTTGAAGTTGTTTGTAACGTTTAAATCATCCTATTTAAGTTCTTAATGTTTCAAAATCATCTCGATGTTATCCTACCGTTACTTGAAAAGAAAGCAATGTGATTAAGGGTAAAATTAAAAAAAATTTATTTAGAATAAAAATGATATAATTTACTTAGATATGGTTAAAAAAATAATTGAATGATTGTTTACGTATAAGATTGATATTATTGAAACATAAAATTAAAATTTATTTTAAAGTTAAAAATAAAGTTTAATTAAATTAAACATTAAAAAAGCTCAGTACATTAGAAATAAAAATGTATCATTTATACTTTATTGTATATGTACTATGCCCTTTTATTTCTTTTTCGAAAGTTTATCTACTAGTCATTTTATAAGCATTTCATAACGAGTAAAAATTTTTTAAGAGTAAAATTTGAAAAATAATTTTAATAAGAATGAAAATAATGTGATTAAGAGTAATTTATTTTGATGTAATTTAAAAAATTGATATTATTAAAAGATAAAATTAAAATTTAATTCAAAATTTATACTCATCCACTTCCTCAATGAATGGTTAGGATTAAATCTAATCAACGGTATAGATTAATCATTTAGAACTTTCATTACAAATATCTATTATACCACAATTTTTTAAATACTTTTAGATTATTCCATACTACTCTTCATAGTTCTATATACATCTACATACTTCTAAAATACTCTATGACCTTCCAGAGTCTTCTAGAACCTTTTAGAGTATTTCGAAACCTTTTAGGACATTCTAGAACGTTTCGAAACCATCTAGAACATTCTCAAAACACTCTAGAAAATTATATAAACACTATTAAATCTAACCTTCTAAAATTTACCGTGACACTCTGATTCAAAAATTTGGTGCGGAATTTATAACCTATAAACTAACCGGCAAGTGCACTGGGTCGTACCAAGTAATGCCTCAGGTGAGCAAGGGTCGATTCCACGAGGATTGATGGATCAAGGAACAATAATTGAGTGATTAGCTTAGTCAGACAAACAAAAAATGGTTTTGAAGATTCAAAAGCATTAGCAATAAATCCAGAATATTAGAAAGACAGACAGTTAAATAAATTGGGAAAAACAATATGAAAAAGGCAGTTAAGGTTTTAGAGTTATCTATTTTTCGGATTGATTTTTTTTATTAATTTATTTTAATCATGCAAGATTTAATTTATAGCAACTATATGTGACTATACTCTAATTCCTTAGACCTTTTTAGTCTTCTCTAAAATTCATCAACTGACAATTTTTTGGTCAATTAATTCTAATTAGAGGATGAAGTTTAATTCTAGTTATTATGCCACAAAAATCTTAATTATCCAAATATAAGAGGATTATATGTCACATGTCCCGTTAAGTCCAGATAATTAGTAATTTAGGAGAAATTGTATTCAAGCTGTTGTTCAAGTAAAGAGCTTTTCCAAGTTATACAAGAACTCAATTAGAAAGGGGGTCATACTTCCGTTTCACCCAAATTCATAAAATAAAGAACGGAAACAATTCTTGAATTATAAATCAGTACATGAATTAAAATAGAAAAATAATAGTATCAATCTATACAGTAGATAGAGTTCCTAACCTTAACAATGGAGGTTTAGTTGCTCATGGTTTAGAGGGAAAATAAAGATTCAGATAAACTGTAAAGTATGGAATATAAATTTGAATAGAATCCCCTCCCCCAAAAGAGAAGTTTTTTTCCTCTTTTATATATAATCCTAATAAATTTAAATTAAAATTTTAAAAACTAAATAATATCTTTTCCTATTTTAAAATAAAATTTGAATCAGAATTAATTAAATAATCTGCGCCTTGTAACGTGGGGACCACTTGACTTCACTGGATCCGCGTCTAACTTTGCAAAGACCTGCGCCTTACTTGAGTGCCAAAATGGGACCTAGAAATCTCCTCCAGCGTTTTCTGCGTTTTCTGCACGTGGCGCACGTCACGCGTACGCGTCAGGTACGCGCACGCGTCGCTCTTCGCTGGTCATCTCCTTTAATTCTTGTTCTGCAGAAACTCTATCAAATCCAGCCGAATGCTACCTAAAATAAACAGAATTGTACAAGACTCAAAGTAGCATCCATAATGGCTAAAAGATAATTAATTTTTAATTAAATTCAACAAATTAAATGCAAATTCACTAGAAAAAGATAGGAAAGATGTTCACGTATCACACTTCGTTGTATATATGTTGCATTCCAAAGCAATTAACTTAAAATAAAAAATGATACTACAATGAAGATTTTATAATTATTTTTATGTGAAAATATATTCTTTTGACCTTTGGATGATGGATTGTATAGTTAGATTTTGATATTTATAAAAGTGTTGTCTTTGTTTGAGGTGTGACTAAATAAATAAGTTACACTTTTAAACAAAGTATTTTCATGAGAAGATATTTTTAACATCTTTATTTAAGTAGTTGCCAAAATAAAAATCTGTTGGAATATTTTTTTTAGAGTAAATATTTAAATAGGTGTTTAAAATAATCGCTAAAAAATTGATTGTAATTTTTTGTTTACCAATCCAATTTGGTAGTGTTAAGAAAACATAAAAACGCAGCAAGCTTAAATGTTATTTGCTAATCAGCCATATTGATGTGTAGCTGAATTGTTGTTAGTTGGACTTTTCTTTTAACATAGAATATAATTAAGAATTTACTACATTAAATATTACAAATGATATTTTTTATTTATGCTATAGAAAAAAAATGAGAAATGTTACCTATTCAAATCATTTTATAAATAAGTTCAATCAAGTTAAAGAATAAAATTTAAAAAAAATGCTTGTGATAATTAATTTTTGTTACTAAATTTGACTAATAAAAAGATTTGAAATATATACTTGGTAGATTTTCTCTCCTTTTTTTTTTTGGCCAAATCTCTCCTCTTGAATCAATTCTTCTATCAAGTTTTTTTTGGCTCAAGAATATGTTACCATATATTAAAATTAAAAAAGAAGAGAAAGATAAACTTGATTGTCATCCCCTTAATTTCTTCATATTTTGTCCAAAACATTTCGTCATTTTGTGCAAGATGGACTTGTTTCTCTTCCTTACTCTAACATCACTTGGTGTTGTTATTCTATTCTTCTTCTTCTTCTGTACTTCCCCCCCTTCAAACTTGCCTATGGATTTGGCTTGAAATTTATGTGACTCCCTTCTTGTGCCATTATTCTCTACTTCCCCTTCACCAATTCCATGTTTTTTCTTCACAAACACCCTCTTTGAGTACCATTTCCTGGTTACCTTTCTTCTCTCCATACTCCATGATCCACCATACTTGTCCAATCTTGACAATGCTAACTCATGAGAAGCTTCAGCCGCACGCTTCTGCTCAGCCGAAACTGCCACAAGCGAATTCGCCTTCGAGTATTTCCGCTTCGCCCTTCTTGTAAGGGCGAAGTAGTCTTCTCGGGTGACTACTACTCCGTCCGTACGACTTTCCGAGTGATAGACGTGCTGCTGAACAGAATTGGCGCTGGATTCTTCCAAAGCTTGGAACTCTAGCGTCGCGGCTCGAATCGCGAGCCGCAACGCCTTGATCTTCTGCTTCCTTAAGTATACAATTCGCCGTAGCTTTTCCCTTTCTTGTTTCTCTTTTGTTACGCCAACCTTGATGTCTTCGATTTCGTGGCGTATTTGAGTCAGAGCAAGTTTGATTTCTTGGATCGTTGACTCTGTCTTGAGTTGGTCTTCTCTTTTCGATTTGATGCTACTTTTTGTGCTCTCCAGCTGTGATTCCAACTCTGAGACTGCAGTTTTTGATGCCTTTGAAGTTTGCTGAGCTTCTGCAAGATTGGATTTCTGCTTCTCGAGTTCGTCAATCAGAGGCTTGGAATCCAGCCAGGATTGGATTGCTCTTTCTTTGGCTATTATGAGCTCTTCTTTTGCCTTCGCCAGTTCTGCTTTCGCCGCCTCCATAGCAATAATAATTCTTTGACGCTTTTTTCCTTCTTTGACTCCCCTGATTGTGATTGTGAATTTATATCTAGAAAGTTTAATCACTTGAAAAGTTCTATAGTTACGCATTATATTGATCTCTTTTTATACATGGAAGAATCTTATGGTGTGAATAAGTTTCACATGATGAGGCGACAACAGTGGATGCGTGGAAATTGTTTGCTGGTTTTGTGAGGTTCTGTTGATACAAGTATATTAATGTGGGATTACCTAGGAAGGCTATTGTTTACACCGGTTACCTTGGTGGCTTCGTCGTGTATGTATGTAAATACTCGGCACTGTCATTATTCTCTGCCAACGTTAGTGTGTCTCTGGTTTGTAACTTATCTGAATTGTGAGAAAAGACCCTATTGAATAAAATAAAGAAAATGAACAATAAAAAAAATTAGGATTTTAGTAGAATGGAGTAATTTGGAGGTGGAGTGCTTTTTTATTCTATTGGGTCAAATTTACAGTTATTGTTCACATTGTTTACAAAAATAATTGTCTAGCTATCAAAATCAAAATAGAATAACATAACATCATTAATAAGAGCCAATTTTCCTGAATTCCCTATACGGATATATGAATATGAATTTAACTATAATACTTTAGGAAATTACACCTTTAGCGTTAAAAGAAAATTAATACAATAGTATCGATGTCATACCAGACAAATTAAAGCATTAACTAGAAATTAGAAACCACAAGGACAGTTATATATAGGTGAAAATTTTTATATAGTTGTATTTATATGAACGAGAAGTTATTAGATGATTTGATAAATTTGATTAAATTATTATTTAACGGTTCTTCATTATCTATTTTACATGAAGATAATTGTACGTGAATTTTTACCTTATATATATCTATGTTGCACCTAACAACTAATTATGCCGGGAGGCAAACGACTATCGATAAGGATTTTATTTGCTCAAGGTTTTGTTAATGTTCATGATCAATTAGCTCATGATATTGGCTTTAGTAACAAAAAAATAGAGATAAGAAAATGAAAATTATGTATTGAAATTGTTGTTTATATGATTAAAAGTCATGTTATTTATAAAAATATTTTAAATTAATCTCATAAATATTTATCAACCAACTATTAACTCTCAATTACTTATCATTACTCTAACATAACTGTTTATTATTTTTTAATACGTTCCTACAAGTTGGAGGACGAAAAATGTCAAAAATTTCCTCGTTTTGAGAGATTAAGATGAAAGGAATTAGGGGACAATGACTTAGTAAATATGTCAGCCAGTTCTCCTGAAGAAGAGATAGAAAGAGAAGTTTCATCATTCTAGTTTGAACTTTTTGACGGATCTCATGACAATAAACTTCCAAGTGTTTATTTCATTCATACAAAATTAGGATTTGTTGCAATATGTATAGCGCTCTGATTATCGAAAAAAGAATAGGAGTGCGATTAGTTGGAATTTGAAAAAAATGCAGCATATTGATCAACCATTGGAGTTCACAGGTGGTGTTTTCAAGAGCCATATATTCTGTTTTTGTTGAAGATTAAATAATGCTACTATTTTATTTAAATTTAATTTAAAATCTAAATATTATCAAATATCAATAAAAGAGGAAGATAAATATAAAATAGTTTTTATTGTATCTTTTGGACATTATGAAGAGAATGTAATGCTCAAAAATAAAAAAATGTACCAAGTGAATTTTAAAAAATTATGAATAATAGTTTTTACTTATATATAGACTTTAACATAGTTTACTTAGACAATGTACTTGTGTACTCTAAAGAAATTAACCAACACATTCATCATTTAGAAAAATCATCAGTATTATAAAAAGAGAACGGTCTTATCTTTTATATAGAAGATCGAGAAAACAACCTCTTTCTTAAATAGAGAATATGTCTAAGATAATTCAAAAAGTTAAAACTAAAGTCAAGAAAATTCCTTATTTAAGCATACCACACCTAAAGATAAGTTTAATAGTTGAGATAGATGCTTCAGAATTAAGGTATAGAGGAGTACTTAAATAAGTTCTTCTAAATTTATCAAAAAAATAAATAGTTAAATATCATTCTAGAATATAGAATTCAATTAAAAAGAATTATGTAATCATTAAAAATAAAATATTATCCATTGTCTTATGTGTTTTACGATTTCAAGAAGATTTGTTTAACAAGTCCTTTTTAATCAAAATTGAATGTAAATTAAAGTTGTTCCTAGTATGCCAAAAAATAATGTTAAAAATCTAGTTTTCAGATAAATACTTGCCAGGTGGTAGACTATATTATCATGTTTTGATTTTATTATTCAACATATTAAATGAGTAAGCACTAAATAAACACTGAAGATTATGATCAACCACTTGATCAACCAATGATTTTTTAACTAAATAATTAGCCATCAAACCTTTGACGATGTCACATGTTATTAAAAGTAAAAAACCATCTACATCAACTAAAAGTTTATATAAAATACCTACAGCAAATAGAAATGCATTATTACAATCTTCTGATATTTTTAAAACCAAACCACTATCCGAAGAGCATCCTTATCATGAAAAATCTATACCTATGAAAATAATGGCCTTAAAAGAATGGTTTAAAATAAACCGAAGAACCTTTTATAAAATAGTATTTTCAAATACCTTCCATTACCCACTGGTGAGTATCCAAAAAATTCGAACTTTCTATGAGTTTATTCTAATTGATACATAATCAATTGAACTAACCCACAATAAAGACCCAACTACCAAAGATGTAGCATACTCCAAAATCAAAGTCATTAAAATAATAACTCTGTCAGAATAAAAAAAATCTTCTTTTCACTACAAAAGTTTTATTGGAAAGTTTGAGTCTCAAAATTATTCATATTATGATAATATAGATGCATGGTGATTTATCCTATACTTATCTTCAAACTCACATTCATGGTTCATATGGTTCCGCAAGAAAATTTCTCAATAGTTTTCTAAGTGGTTCAAGGTGTAGTTCTAAAAATTCGGATTGATAGAAGTTAGAAGCCATTTTTTAAAGGAGGTTAGCTTGGCTTACAAATATTTTAAAAACAAGACCTCATTTTTAGACGACTATTAACTGATTTTCTTCATACCCACTATGAAAATATGCTAGATAATAACATAGGAATATGATTCAACAGGATATAAAGACATTCCTAGTATGCAATATTTAATTCGAAACATAAGAATAAAATGGTGAAATAAATTTGATCTCAACCTAATTAGTAAAAGGGTCATTGATAACTAGATGATCATGTCTCAAAAAAGATCAAACCCCAAGTCATAATTCAGAGTTTGATAAAATATCATACGAAAAAGAGACTCATTTTTTAACACACAAAAAATAGATAATGACTGTTATTACAGCGACTACCTCAAAAGAATAAATTCAAAATTCTTTAAAAGTAATAAAATCAGTCCCATTAGAAGAAGATGAAGAAGTTTTATTTAGAACTGTATATATTAGATATCCAAAATCCATTTGAACGTTTAAAAAAAAGAGAGAATATTGAATCAGAAAATAACATACATGTTCAATCATAAAGAAAAGAGGTGTCAAAGAAGCTCCAAAATCAAGGAGACATCACATGTATAAGACAACATTTTCTACTTACGGAATACCAGCAAAATGATAAGACTAGTTACCAAATTTTCAAAACTAAAATAGAATTAAAAATAGAAGCTATCAAAGTCAGGAGAGAGTCCCTGAATCAGCCCACAAAAAATTACAATCTCTAAATCAATTCACGAAAGAGCAACTAGATTTGCAAAAATCAAAGATAAAATTGTAAAATAGTTATTGTAATAAAAGGGATAGTCCCCTTATAAATAGGAAAGGGAGAGAGAGTATTAACGCATTCACTTTTACACACACAATCTTTCATACTTTATAATATCTAAAATTTTTATTGTAGTCTTTATATTTTCAATAATTATCTTTTGTATTTTTTTAAACTTCTGTATTACAATATAAGTCTGTATTTTGTTCATATTAAGAGTATTATTAGATAATAATTATCATCATTAGTTCAATAGATATTATTCTGTTGTTAATATTGTTCTTGCTTAATTAATATCTTATTAATTTAAATTTTTACTTTATTAATAAGTTGTTAAAAATAGTTGCATACATATATATATATATATATATATATATATATATAAATTATGTATATTATTATTGGGGGTTTGTTATAAAATCTCAATTATAATGAGATATACATATTAGAGAATATTAATAAAGATATTTTATTTTTTTTTGTTATCGGTCTTGATGGTGTTTCTAAGATTTATTGAATTAATATGAATTTCGACATCTAATAATATCTATGATAAATAATTATTTTTAGATATATTAAGATCATTAAATTTAAGATGAGAAAGTTTTAACATAATGTAATTTTTATTACCCATGTCTTCTCTTCTTTAAATTTAATCAGAACCTCGTACTAATAACGTGTTGTAAAATAAATAGATAAAAAAGAGAAGTAAATATAAAAATAAAATATTTTTATTAATACTCTCTAATATGTGTATTTCATTATAATTGAATTTTTATAATATATTTTTAATAATAATAATAATATATTTAATATAATATTATAATTTAAATATGTGTATTATATCGAGTATATTATTATTAAGAGTATAACATAAAATCTTAATTATATATATATTATAGAGAATATTAATAAAAATATCTTATTTTTTTATTTTATTTATTTATTTATTTTACCACAAGAATTGAAGAGAGACGGGCAGAAAAATAAGAAACGGAAGAAAATAGAAAAAAAGAAAAGGCAATCAGAGAAAAAGTATCATTATTGACTTGTAAGTATGGTTAGAAATAAGTCAAATTAGTTCGAATTCGATTCATTAATAGTTTGATAAACTGAACTCGTGAGTTAGAGAGTTTGAATTTGAATTTAATCTTATAAATTAAATGAGTCGAGTTTGAGTTTGGATAAACTCAACTCATTAGCTCATGAGTCGGCTCGATTATATATAATATTAAAAATATAGAATATATATATTAATAATTTAATATATATATAATAATATACACTTATATATATATATTATATATATATATATATATTAATGTTTTTAATTGTTTAAAATTTTATTGTTATTTTTATATATAATTTTAATATAGGACATAAATAAAAAATTTATAATTAATAGATAGATAATAAACTCAATTGTTAATAAAATTTGAACCAAACCATGAACCAAATTTAATTTTTATGAGTCAAACTTAAGTTAGTTTAATCCAATTCAACTTCTCTCGTTTCCAGAAGACGATTACCCTTTATTTCTTTTCTCCTATTAGTCATAAAAAAACGTGAGCGAGAATTACAAATTTACAATGTGGTAAAGTCGAGCAATGAGGTGATGCGGTATTTATTATTATTCATGAAGCAAATAATAATATTAAGTTTTTTAAAAATATTAAATAACTAATATTTTTATTTTAAGAGAATTCTACATGGTCATCGGTCTTTAATAATTTTGACTATTTTTTGACAATCATAAATATTAATTTATTATTTATGTGTATAAATTTTAAAAAATATAAATGTAAATTATATTAATTTATATATATAAATTTTAATAAATATAAATATAAATTATATATTTTTTATGTACAAATATTTATAAATATAAGTACAAATTATTGCTATTAAATGGAGACTCAAAATCATGTGAGCAAATTTTACAAAATATAAATATAAATTGTATTAATTTATGTGTGTAAATTCTGATAAATATGCATGTAATTTATATTAATTGTTATGTGAAAATATCTATAAATATAAGTACAAATTATTACTGACTAAATAATAACAAAAAATAATTAATTTGGATTGGTTGAATAGTCAGCTCACTCGTACATGTAGTTATCTATTGACGAGCAACAAGCCCTTAAATAAAATTTTTCACTCGTACATACAGTTATTCATTGGCCAACAACAAATCCTTAAATAAAATTTCAATTCACGACGAATTAATCATTTCCCTGTCAAATTAAAAAATACCGTAGATAACACAAAAAATAATAACCAAAAACAAAAAATTTTAATAATCCTATGGCATGACTCTTATTTTAAATTGAGTTAACACTTACTTTCAGTTGTCCATAGCATTCTTGAGTGGACTTGCTCATAACCTGTTACCACATGTGGAAAGGGCGAAGGCACTAGGAAATGAACACTTGGTTGTGTGTGAATGACAGCATCAGCGTAAGCATACCGAAACATAAATATTCTCGCTCCCATTCCTATTCTTTTCCGCCAATCCCACTCCCACTCCCTTTTTTTCTGCGCCTCAAATCCGTTGCTTCTCTCCCCAAACAACAAGCCTTAAACGTCTCTTTGACTCGCCACTCAACTCACTCACTCCAAATGGCCGATTCTTCCATCTCCGATTCCGACTCCAGGTTCCTTCTTTTTCGTTTTCTTATCTTTCCTCCCAAAATTTCTTCATGCCATTATTGATCATAGGCATTTTTCATATCTTTGCATCTGAAACATTTAGCAGTGGAAGTGAAAATCACTCATTCATGCCGATGTTTTCCCAATTGAGTGAAAAAGTTCTCGTGACTATGATTGCGAAATTGCGAGATTTCTTATTTGATTTTCGAGTTCTTTTCCTTTCTTTTCTTTTCTAAACTGCATTGTTCCTTAATCATTGTGAAGCTGATTGGTGAATTGATGGTGGTTACAGCCATCCTCATCCAGAGTATGCAGAGATTGTTGTGGTGCGTCATGGTGAAACAGCATGGAATGCTGATGGAAGAATTCAGGTATTATTATTACCCTCTCTTCAGTTTTTAGCTTCAGCATACTCAATATTTTTTGTTCTTTCCATGCATAGTTATGACAAAAGTACTGTTACTTCTTGTCATTCTACGATATACATTATTTGACCTATGTGTTTGCATTTTCGAATATTTTTTAAATTCTGTTGTTAATATACGTGGAACAGGGACATCTAGATGTTGAATTAAACGAAGCTGGAAGACAGCAAGCAGCTGCAGTAAGTTTTGTTCTTTGCATTATCTCATTTTCATAAACAAACAGACTCGAGCTGCATATCTTATTTTTTTTAATTAATGACTTTTGACTGTAATTTCTGTAAATTTCATATTGGAGGTGGCTGATAGACTATCCAGGGAGCCTAAGATCTCTTTTATATATTCTTCCGACTTGCAACGAGCTTATGAAACAGCACAGATTATTGCATCCAGATGTGGAGGGCTAGAGGTTTGATCTCAAAGTCAACGTTATTCTTGTAGTATTTTTGAATGATTCAATTGTCCAAAGATAGTAACCTTATCATGATTTTCACCTTAACATGTTCTATGCTTGAAGTCATTGGACCTCTTTGTCCGAAAAGTCTTGCAATTTATTTATTATATTCTATATTGCCACTGTCCTTTGGCTATACATTGATTATGCATGCTGATGAATTATTCTTATGATTTCTTAGTAATTATGATATACAGTGACACGTTAATCTTTTCCTTCACATGGTGACAATAATGCCTTAACTCTTAAACCATAAGCATATTATATTACCCCTTTACTGTCATCGTTGCTATCTTCATGATTGACATAAATTAGCAGAATCATTTCACAATTTGTTGGTTTATTTTGATTCTACTCTGATGATTTATTACATGTGATTGATCTAGCACCTATTCTTTGATTTCTGCCAGTCTAATGTTTGATTGAAATTCCAGGTTATCAAGGATTCTGACCTACGGGAAAGACACCTAGGGGATCTTCAAGGCCTTATTTATCGTGAAGCAGCAAAGACTCATCCCATAGCCCACAAAGCTTTTTCATCTAGGAATGAAGATCAAGAAATCCCAGTAAGTATACTTGAAAACAAGGAACAATAATAAAAGAGTGAGTATAGTCGAATTGCTTGAGTGGATTTCAATTTAGCATACTAGTATTTCTGTTCACGAGAGATTAATTATAACTTCCATTTACAACAAGAATAGTGCAACATAAACCATTCCCCCATGACATTATTGTTTTGAGCCACTCTACTCTGTTAAATTTCTTACTATCATGTGTTCAAATATGTGTCTCCAGCTAAAGCATATAAATCATATGTACCAAACTAGTTATATATGTATTGGACTGGTTTAAGTATATGTAAGCAGAGAATATATAATGAGAGGAGTAGCCATGACTTCTCAATCTGATATCTTCTTTTTCACAAAATGAGTATCAGTTTGTAGATGTTTGGTCCTCTCATGAAACACTGGATATAGTAATATGAAGGGTTCTTCAATTATCACATGTGTGCTCTATCTTGGTAGGTTCACACACTTTGAGTTCATTCATTAACTGTTTCAGCCATTTTGGCTCACATATTGAATTTGCCAAATGCCATAGCCATCATACATTGCTTATGCACTCAATCTTGCCTCATATTCATACTTCTGCCATTGATAGAAACCACAAATGGACACCAATAAAAGAAACTGTGTATTATCACACCTTGAACATGAACATGTGTGGATCATTAACATGAAAAGTTTCAAACGCCCAAATATCTGCTGTAAAGCTCCACCAAAACTCCTATAAATGCTATGTACGTGATGAGCACGCACTCCCTCATCAGCTAGTTATAGTCATCCTAAATTTCTTTAGCTTCAATGAAATTATCAGCTTCAATGAAATTTACCTGAACCCAAGCAACATCTGCATACTTATTTACTTGCTGCAGCTTTGCCTTAATGTCTTTCTTCCAATCTTAAAGTTCAAACTACCTTTAGTACCTTGTAAAAGCTTTTCTCATTTTGCAAACAGCACTAGTTATAAATTTCATTCATTTGGAATTGAAATTCAGCATTCTTTGATCAGCTTTGCAAATTTCAGTTAAAGCCTCTCTTGCAGCTAAACTGCTCTAACATGGAATTTTCTTTCCTTTTTGTCATCTCTAGCATGGGAATGCTTACCTAAGAAGTTTTTAGATGATTGGTGCAAGAATAAATCCCCCAAAACTCAGCCCTCCTGGAAAGCCAGATCTAGATCATGGCCTGCAACAAGTTGTAGATAACAAACTAACCACTCAATCAAAACTAGAATGTTTGGTAAAAGAGGCAGTTATTTAGTTACATCAGAAAAATTTTAATGGTTGTGTTCAACATAAGTATGCAACTTAGTGCAGCCAATGAGGTGCAGCTTTCGCTGCTAATAATGTCAAGCTGACCCTCAGTCAATTTGCACAGGCCACAACAATGACCAATACTGAGAGCAAGTTGTTTTTATGCAACTCCCAGCTAATCAAGCAATGTCTAGTAGAACAAGGTTGGTCATAATTATAAGATAAGCTTTTAGCACTCCTCCACCTTATTGTTTATAAAGAGCGCAAAAAATTTCCCTTACAAGCTAAACAAAAGGCCTCCATGTTTCTGTTAAAATTCTTTATCTGTTTCCACCAAGTCCTTTCCTTGATAGCTCAGGTTGCTTCTGAAAGCCGAGGACATAACCCAAAGAGTGCTGGGAAACTAAATTGGAGTACAAGCTAATGCCTAGTGAAATTTTAATTACACTCCCATAATTGTATTGAGTGTGGCCTGTGAGTGCATAAAAGTCATCCCATTCATGGAAAAATTAATAAAAGTGGGATGTTCAAATCATCATATACAAAACAAATGCAGCTGAAATAGAAATATAACAGTGGGATCATAAGAGATTTTGATACATCCCCTAGCATCACTAGAAAACCTTCCAGCTGTAGGTATTCAGTCCATTTTATACCACTCCTTGGTGTTGAAAGAGATTTTAAAATTGTCATTGTTCCATATAATACACACAAATTCAAATTGCAGTTGATGGCTTGATGGAATGGAAGCCTGTGATTTTCAAGGGCCAACTTTCTGTAGAAGTACACCATTGTGGGCTGTCTTATCCCCTTTCACAATATTGTCAACATGAAACGGAAGTGAACTGTTGCATAACTTGCTTTTCTGGCATAGCCCACAAACATGTTTTCCCAGTTGGCTGGAATTACTCAAGATTCCTGATAAACAATGATGAACTCAGTACAACCAATCAATACATTCCTTCGTACTAACATTTGGTGCTAGTTGTTTGTCCCTTCCTTGATCTTGCATGATAGTGGAATCATAACGGTATTAGAGCAAAATTAAGTGAATGATCTATTTTAAATTTGTTTATCCTAATGGGCAATTGGACATAATTTGTTTAGAATGTTTTTGCATATACATAGCATTGATGCATATACCATTTACAGGG
This sequence comes from Arachis stenosperma, assembly GCF_014773155.1. NCBI lineage: Eukaryota > Viridiplantae > Streptophyta > Magnoliopsida > Fabales > Fabaceae > Arachis > Arachis stenosperma. The sequence goes on along the minus strand of NC_080377.1, from coordinate 221,118 downwards.
TGGTGGAGAAAGTATTGCCCAGCTTTTCCAGCGCTGCACATCTGCATTGCAGAGAATTGGAAGAAAGCATAAAGGTAGCCCACCAATGACAATCCTTGCATCCTGAAATATCATGGAAATTATGATTTACTGCTAAGCATGTGGTTGGTTATAGTTTAGGTGCTGATTTGTAAGATGCATGTGTGATTAGATATTAGGGAGTTTGTCTTTTTCTCCCTCAAGTTTAAATTTCTCATTTCTCACTTAGTTTTTCCTTCAATTGCATTTTGGCACTTGCCATATTTGTTAACACATTTAAAAAAAAAAAAAATCATAAATGACTGGGTCCATTTTGGTAAGTTGATTGAATAATTTCAATAGTTATATGAAACACACTCCAGAACATGCAGATTACTCAAAATTGGAGGGGCACCATAAATCTTCCCTGGACAATATTGGCACTACATTTTTCTTTCTATATTATGTTAACATATATTGTATTGTATCCCTCCTTAAGTCTCTACTTAGCAGCTAAATGATGATCATGATATCCTTACTAATTTGCAGGGGAGAGAGTAGTAGTTGTTACTCACGGAGGATTCATTCGATCACTTTACAGGTGGGCGTGCCCAAATGGGAGGCCTGCTGGGAAGATACATAACACATCAGTGAATGTTTTTCACATGTACGGTGAGGACAAATGGACCTTAAAATTGTGGGGTGATGTTAGCCATCTTAGCCAAGATGAGTTTCTGGCATCAGGGTTTGGGGGTGACAGAACTTCAGGTTAGGCTGTAATACCAATCCTTGCTTGACCTTACCACTGATTATGGTTGCTTCTCTTCCAAATGTAACAATAAAGTGTTAGTTTTGAGCAAGAAGAGAAGGAAAGAATTTTAGGCTTGTTAATTTACACTTTTATAGCTTAGTAGCAACTAGAGATCACTCGGGTAGTTCATCAATCTCCATTGAGTTATTATTATTGTTATTATTGTAAGCTTAATTTTTACATTGTGTAATTCCTTCATAAATTTGATTGATTGTGCACTTCCCAACTCCGTCGTATTATTTTGGAATGAGACACTTTTGAGTTCTAAATAGTAAACAGCGGATTGTTTCGGTTTTACACTTAGAAGCATGATTGTTATTGTGCAAAAATTGATTCGCAAATGATCATCATGATAAGAGATATTATTATGAGTGTCTTAATCTTTCAGGTCCTTTTCTTTAGCTTACCCAATTATTAATTGTTTGTTAGTGATTTTGAGATGAACCTGAGTGAAAGGGCGGTGAGCTCGGTGGTGAGTCCAGGACAATAACAATTGGGCACATTGCAATAATGTAGGGTGGATCAATAAAGTCATTCTAACATTCCATTCAATAGTGCTATGACCTATGTGGTTATGACTTTAATTTGTAGTATAGTCTTTCTCAAATTTCAGTTTCATCTAATTTATTTTTGGAATTTGAAAAAAAATCTAATAAATTTAGAACACTTAAACAAACTAATAAATATAAATTAATAAAATTTTTAAATTATATTTATCATTTTTAATTATCAAACTCAATTTAAGCTTATATGAAATTAATAAATACATCAATTACTTGAATAATCAAACTCTAACCGCACATGCTTTTCAATTTCGGATAATATGTTGATTGATTGGTCAATTTTAGGAATTGAAAACGGAGTAGAATACAGACAAATAATAAACCTCGCTAATTATAAGCTTTCAGTTTTCTCTTTTTAATATGTCAGATATACGTTACTTCAGTTTTGTAACGTAGGAAATATGGAAGGGGAAGTGAGGAAGAGAACAAATGGTGGTTGCGATTGTGTGAAGTGGGAAGAATAAAGATGCTTTAACTAACTTAAAATTTTATGTTTGAAAAATGGGTTAATATTTTTAGTTAATATTCTATTTTTATATTATTAGTAGTTATAAAATTTAGAGTTTATGATTTAGAATTTAGTATTTAAGATATAGAGCATTAGCTAAATATTGGTCAAAAATGGTATTGATCATATAGGATTGTTCTTTAGCTTTAGATAAAGTAAAATACTAATTCCTTTTCTAGTATAATACTATTGAAGTGCTAATTCCTTTTCTAAATTAAGTCTTTATTACTCTTTTGAGTTTGTTTGGGAGAATTCCAACTCTGTTTGTATTAACCCAATAGTTGAGCTTTTTATAATTCTATTTCTAATGAATAAATTTTTTTGTCTTCGGAAAAAAAAAGTATAATACTAATATCTAAATAGCTCATCGTAAATAGATATTAATTTATATATTCCTTAATAATAACATTAATGGTTAAAATGCAGGTATTTCTATCTTCATCAATCCAAAAATTGTACACATGCAGGCTACAGCAATCTGGCTCACTTGCTCTTTCTTGTAATCTAATTAAACCCCTTTTTGTTAAAACCTTTGGTGGGTATATCCTACATAGACAAATACTTCTTTTGGACTCTGATATAGTTTTAAGTTGTACTTTCTTTACCTTTCTTATGCTCAAATTCTAGAGATCTTTAGTATGTGAAAAAATTTATTAGTTAGGTTTATTACTTGGTTAGAAGTCATTGGTTTTCTAATCTAACATTTTAAGGGTGATTTTATTCAAGGTGATGTCATTTAAATATTTAAAAGTAAGTATTATTGGGATATTTCACATACTAAAGATTGTTGTTATTTTTCTTTAGGTTTTTGTAGTCCCAATACAAATACCTTTTTAACAAAATTGTATATTAGTTAAAAAAATAGTACATAAAAAAAAATCTATTTTTTTATCTGCAAATATTTAAGTTTTTTAAAATTAAAAAATACATTTAAACTCTTCACTTTTTAAAATGCGTGTCATTTCTAATCTTTTGTAGAGCTGTGTATAGTAGCGTCATCTACAAAGGTAAGCGAGTTTCATACATTATGTGTTTTGATGTGTGAAGGTCTTTGATAATACAGGGTGTTTTATTCTCTGGGTAGAAGAAGAAACATTACTTTCAAGTACAACTTTATCTTCATCTCTTAGACCATCTCCAGTAGGGAACTCATCCCAGTTCATGTTTATGGCCCACTTGTCATAAAAAGTAACTCCACATCAGTTTTTGCGTCATAAACAGTAAATAGGAACTCAAAGCATCTCTCTCTTCTCCATTAGGAGGAACTAACTTTAGTCCCTGTTGTGGTCCCACTTAATTAATTAATTAAAATACTTGTAATTAATATAATTAATTTTTGTTAATAATATAATTTAAATATTTAAATTTAAAAATAATTCACTATTAAAAGATATTAATATTAAATAATTAATATAAATTATTAATAATTAATATAAATATTAATAATATTTAATATTGATTAAATAAAATTATAATTACTTAATTTAATTAATTATTATAATTATTATTGAATTAATTATTATTAATTAATTTATATAACTATTTAATTAATTAATATTTTATATAACTATTTATTTTTTTACCTAACTTGCCATTTGGCAAGTGTTGATTGAGCAATGGGAGTCCCCATTCAGAGGGACTCCCTTTTCTTGAAAACAGTGAGGGAACTCACTCTCTCTTCACTCCAATACTCCAATTCCTCTTTTTCTCTGACTACATAATAACGGGCTCCCCATTGGAGATGCTCTTAAACACATACATAGCAACAAATATAACAAGTAAACCAACCACAGTTCTCCACATATTCATATTTTTATTCATTTTTAAAGACTACATCTTCTTTAATTTAGACAATCTTTTTTTCAATTTATGTCTTTTAAAAAATATATTTTTTAATATTTGCACCTTCATTCTCATAGTCAGCAGCCAAAGTCTTTGTAGATTCTCCCAATTTTTTTACTATGTTCATCAAGTCAAATAAAAACCTTACAATGAAGTAGTTTAACTTGCATCAAAATACACATAATCAAAGAATGATAAATTACATAAATTCATCTAAATACAACGATGCCTAAGTTTACCTTAAAATATGAACACCCAAAAGATAATTTATTGGGATTGTTGGTTGTTCTCAACTGGAAAATTGCATAAACTCCGCAGAAGTATTTCGAAGCAGTGTCATCTTCTTATACAGCACACAGACTGACATTCGAAATGAATCTCTTTTGTCTTCTCCCACCTCGCGCCTTGTGCTTGAAGAGCCTCCAACAGTAGTCATGGAGAATCATTTCTCACCCTCAATAAGTAGCAGTAACAACAGTAATGGGTTACACCTTCCATGGAGTTCAAATTTAAAGAAATAGGTTTTAGTATAGAAAAAGTAGTGCATTTTATATTTGGGGGTTAATCTATTTCTATTTAATAATATATTAAAATTGAATTTTTTCACAATTAATAAAATAGTCAATTCTTCGTAAACTCTTCTTTCCTCTCAAATAAAAAGTACTTTTTTATTTTTGTTAAAAGAGTAAAATAAAAAAAACTTAAGAAGATAAAACAAGAAAGAAAAGATAAATATAAAAAATAGAAAATGATAATAAAAATAAAGAAGAAGAAAAAGAAAAAGTAAAAGATGAGGAGGAGGAAGAGGAAGAGGAAGAGGAAGAGGGAGAGTTTTGAATTATGCAAAAATTATCAAAATAAAAATACACCAAATTTTTTTAACATATAAATAAATTTCTTAGTTTTTACATCGAAATTTTGTTACAAAATTACAAAATATCTTCTTTAATATTGTATTTTTCTTTTTCTTTTTATTTTTTTTAGTTGAATGAATGTAGATTCGTTGTTTTTATTCTTGTTAAGAGAGTAAAATAAGAAGAAAAAGATAATTGAATAAGAAAAAGAAGAAGAAGATGATGATGAAAAAGAAAAAGAAGAAACAATTGCAAGACCTAGAATAATTTATCCTGGTCTAATATAACTACTTATGAAATGATTAACACTTTAGTACGGCAACATTTCATTAGCAAGTTAATGTGCACGAATAATCAGATAAAATTTGTATACTTTTTGGTCAGGTTGTAGATAATATTCTCCCTTATTTTGAAGAAGGAATAGTTGGATCTCTCATCGTTGCGCTGAGTTTTGAATTATTCAAAACTTATCAAAACAAAAATACACCGAAATTTTTTAACAAATACACATAATTTCTTATATTTACACCGAAATTATTTAATGATTGCGACACGTAAATTCAATTCGAAAACAAACATACAAACAAAACTGAATCATAAACAAAAACATATCTAAATTAATTTTGGATCAGACAACATCATTAATTTGATAAAAATTTAAAAATAACGATAATAATAATAACAATAACAATAAAAAAGATGACAATGACAATGATGATGACGATAAAAAAAAGAGAAGAAAAAATTAAAAAATAAAAAAAAAAAGAAAAAATAATAATGATGGTGGTGACGTAGATTATAAAAAAACAAAAAAAAACCAGGATATTAATAAAAAAAAAGACACATTACTTAAAAAATAATTATAACAACTTACTTAAATATTTTGGGTAGAATTATTCTTTTCCAAATCTTATACACTTACGACGTCAAGCAGTATAACGAAACTACTAATCAAATTTACTACTGGTATCTAGTTAGAGTATACGACCAAATTTAATTTAGTTGTTTCCGTTGCGTGCAACAAAAAAAGCGAAACTCTCGTCGTTTACCTTTTATCACTTTTCACGGATCCTTCTCTCTCTCCCCCTTCTTCTTCAAACCATTTCTTAAACACTCTCATTGATCACCAAAACCAAAATCAACCCAAACACAAAGCCATAATCTCCCAAAACCCATTTACAAATTCGAAACTCCACAATTTCATTGCAGATCTTCCGAATCTGGCTCCGAACTCTCCATGTTTTCATGACCATGCCACTCCTTTGACTTTGACTTTGAAACTAGAATCAGATTAGAACACAACACTCGCGGAGATTCCATGGGTCTCTGCGTTTCAAAGGCTCCTTCCGAGTCTCTCTCTCCTTCTCACAACAACAATTTCAAACAAGAACCAGAACCAGCATCCGTCAATGGTGGCAAGAAGTCCCCGTTCTTCCCGTTCTACAGCCCTAGCCCAGCTCACTACCTCTTCTCCAAGAAGTCTCCGGCGAGATCTCCGGCCCGGACAGGGTCGGAATCGACGCCGCGGCGGTTCTTCAAGCGGCCTTTCCCACCGCCGTCGCCAGCGAAGCACATAAAGGCGGTGCTGGCGCGGCGGCAGGGGTCAGTGAAGCCGAACGAGGCGAGCATACCGGAGGGAAGCGAGGGCGGCGGCGACGACGGCGTGGCGGTTGCCCTGGACAAGGGCTTCGGGTTCTCGAAGCATTTCAAGAACAAGTACGAAGTTGGGAGTGAAGTTGGGCGAGGGCATTTTGGGTACACTTGTGCTGCTAAGTTCAAGAAGGGAGACCTCAAGGGTCACCAGGTTGCTGTCAAGGTTATCCCCAAAGCTAAGGTAAGCTTCTTTCCTTCATTTATCTATTTTCGAGTAAACTACCATAGATTCTTACATATTTTTTTATTTATCCAAATATGTAATTTTACTAGTAATGCTAGAGAACTAATAACATAACTGCAAATTTTGGCCATTACGTTGCTAAACAAACTCAATATCCAATTCACTGTTTGAATTTCAAATTGAATTTATTGATATTTTTATTTTCATGAATTAAACATGTTTTTTTTGCGCTAAATAATAAATATTGGCTATAATATTGACGGTCAAATATTAATTCTTAAACTTTCTGTTTACTTATTTACATAATAAATCACAACTCGTCTACCCAAGGGATGACTTAAATTTACAGACATTTGAGTAAACGAGATGTGTAAGTAAAAGATTTGAACTGATCTTTTGACAAGTTCGCTAAATAATATGGTTCGGTATTTTAGTGACAGTTTAAGGCTCTTCGTTCCTCCGAGCGAGTGTTAAATACTTAAATTAGAGCTTTTCTTTTCTCACATACCCAGCCTTCGATGCCAACATTTACATAACTCTATTTTTGTGTTTGAGTTTTGAAAATTTTATGATAGAAAGATAATTTAATTGCACCGAAACCATTGAATTGGATTGGTCAAAAGTTGCTCTGTTGTAGCTTTTGTTGAAGGATGACTTGGGAGTTTATTAGTTTTGACCAAATTTTTAGAGACACATCTATGATTTAAAAAATGTTACAACACTATCAGAATTTATTGTTTTTAGCTATTATTTTTAGCCATTAACCCATTGTTTTAGTTTAGTAATTTAATACCATACTTTAGTCTATATTTTTAAACATTGATAATTAATTAACGACTAAAAATAATAAATTTTGATAACTTTTTAATATTTTTCTTATGATTTATCAGATGATTTTAAAAAAGTAAGAGGGAGAAAATAGATAAAGAACTAAAGGTTGACGAATAGAGCGGAAGAAGAAAAAGATTTTCTATTAAGAATTTCTCATTGGTACATTTGTATATGGATGCATGGGTTTATGTTGAATCAATTTGATCAAAGTGACAAGTATTTTTGAGGAGTATAAATCCGAAAAAATGCACTAAATTTGAAACATATTTAAAATAAGTGGGAGTTTGAATTGCCTTATTTTGGGTTTGTAATGTATTGTAAATTTATAATTATAGTCAAAAGCTGCACCGTATTACTTCTTTCTTTTTCCAAAAAAAAAAAACCATTTTAAAAATATACTTTTTACCCCCTCAAGCATTACATGAAGCATGTCTTAAATGATTTTTATATTTTAAGATTTTTTATTTTATTTTGGGTGGAGTTTGATTTCTAGATAAAAAAAAGCGTGGAGTTTGAGTTGGCTGGCCATCATTTGTTGAATTGTTGTTAGATTATATGAGCATAAATCTAGGAACTTTCATCTAATTGGTAATTGCTTTAGACCTTTTTAGGGGAGTTGGTGCTTAGTCCTTACAAACCGTGTTTTCGGTTCAAGTTGTTAGTTGGTGAAGACTTTATTTAATTATTTGACACCTTTTGTTAATGCAATTCAATTAGGTATTTTTTGAATAGGTAATGCTATGAGACAAAAAAAAAACAGCCAGAATTTGTCTTATTTAACGTTCATTAATTGTGTGACAATTAATGATGACAATTAATGAACGTTAAATAAGACAAATTATGACTGTTTTTGGCTGATTTTCTTTCGTTACTAAATATTTTCGTTTTTAAATATTGTCTTTTATTCTGTCTCCAGAAAAGAAAAAAAATAAAAAATAAGTAATTCTTCTGATTTTTGGAACAACTAATACCTAAAGGTAAGTATTTAAATTAATTAAATAATAATAAATTCTTAAAAAAACTTATAAAAAGCTAAAAGTTAAAGGACAACTAGCATTTCTGTTAATGGGATTCACTATTATAATATTTGAACTGAGTAGATATCTTCGGCTTCTCGGTTAGTTATTTTACGCTTTGGGTTTTTTTTGGGTAATTATAAAAAATGAGACGACGGCGAGCAGCGAGACGATGGCGAGCAGCTCGAATAGAGAAGCTGCGGGAGATGGATGTCTAGCCGAGATACAACAACAACAATAAAATCTTGTCCCACTAAGTGGAGTCGGCTACATGAATCAAACGACGCCATTGTGCTCTGTCATATATCATGTCTACAGAGAGACCGTTTACATGCCGAGCCGAGATAGAACAGAGGATTTGGGTTTGGAAAAGGGCGAAGAGGGAAGCCACGGAGACGCTGGCAACCACCAATAGCGGCGGTGGAACCTTTGAAGAAATTAGGGTTTTGGCTTTGGGTTTGAAGTTTTGAACTTTGAAGAACGGTTTTTCCCTTTCTTTGCTGAGTGACACACTGAAACGCACGAAGGAGAGGGGTTTGGGAGGAGGGGAGCGTGACTCATGAGTGGGTTTTTTTTTTTTTTTTACATCAAGCCAAACCGCGTCATTTAAAAAGAATCGGCCGATTTTCAATTCGATCTAATCGGCCGGTTTCTGACCAGTTCAGCGATTTTTGGACGGTTCTCCAATTGGCTGTTTTATGCATGGGACCGGATCGTTGTCATCGCTTCTTAATTGGATTGGTCGGTCCAGTCCGGTTTTAAAAACCATAATTTTTATATTTGCTTTAGTTGTCATACTTTATCTTTTTATATGGTGTTTTTTGGGTTGCAAATAATTAAAAAAAAATGAATGAGAATGGAAAACACAAAAAATATAAGTTAGTTTTATAATTATGATATATTTGAATATGCTTAATAAAGAGATGTGTCAAATTTAAATTTACTTGGGTTTAGAAAAATGAATGAGAATGAAAAATACCAAAAATGTAAATATAAAATTATGAATTAATTTATAATCATAATATATTTGAATGTATTTAGTAAGAATATGTGGCAAATTTAAACTTATTTGAAGGAATTTTTGCTAATTGGTATGAGAGATTAAGAAATAAAGATAGTAGAGTCTTATGTAATATGCATAAGTAGACCAAATAATGATGTAGTAAGAGTATTAACATGTTTAATATATATATTTATTGTATTTAATTAGTACTTTATGTTTTAATTGAATAATAATAAATAAGAATTTTTATTTTAGAAATCTTTTACTAAAAAATAATTGGTTGATTTTCGAGTTTTGCCAAGAAAACAAAATGACTAACATGGCATCAGAGGAAATATGGCTTAAATACAATATAAAAGAACTTAGGTACCAATTTTTATACTATAAGAATAAATAGATAGATTAATGTTAGGTACCAAAAATAATAAGATAGGATAATACAACTAAAATTTGTAAACGAAAAATAAATAGACCTAAATAAGAATTTGATAATAATAAAAATTTTATGACTAAATAGTAAAATTATATATTTTTTTTAAAATATATAAAAAAATTTATAATACTTTTTTATATATTATGAAAATAACACTCATACAAAGGAAATTACACATACAGAATTTTACTATTTTCTCTCTTAATTTTCACTCATTAAAAGACATACAAAACTAAGCATATTGATAACATAAGCAATGCTTCCTATTTATAATGTATGTATAGCGGTAACGGTTACAGCTTGTGATTGAGTTGTTAATTTGCCTTTGATATTCAACTTGCATTTGTAACTTTCAAGCTGTAAGCATCAGCAGGAATTGTTTGACTCAAGTCAAACTTTACTATTTTACTACCAATTTGGCTTGAAATTTGATTCCAAGGTCTTCTAGATGATTATTATTTTACTGCCATGCATTGATTGATTATCAAAATTAACTTTGATACTTCCACAATTGAGCCATGGAAATTGGAGCGTAATTCATAACAAGTTTTATGCGATAGGATTAGATGTTTTGTACGGATTCTACCCTAAGATGGGTTGTGTTCTCTCTTTTGGCAGCAGCAAGGCATTGAGACCTTGTAAAGTGATCCATTGATTGGTGTTTTATTTGAGTAACGTGCCATCTTAGTTTGTAAATCTGATGCACTTGGGGTATGCAGCTATAATTGAAATTATGAAGGGGATCATCATTAAAACTAGTTCCGGTATATATATATATATATTTCCGTGTAGATAAACCTTTAAGGTATATCACTGAACGATTCTGAATGCATTCTTCTCTAACACTTAAGTTAGTATGAAAAGTGTATTTAGAAGATAGCAAAATAATTCAAAAATCAGGACTTACTCTCTGTTGAGAGATAGAGAATGACTTATATAGCGATTAGATTATAAATGACATTGATGTTATGATCGTTTAGTCATTAACTCAGTAATCACGGCTAACAATGTAATCAGTTCTTAATATGTCAAAATTTCTAAAAGGACCAGCATTTTGAAACGGGAGGGAGTAATTTATCGATCGAAACACCTTTAGCATCTTTGACTTTGGTGTGTTTATGCTTGGTGAAAAATAAAGCATACACACCTGTTTCATGAGCATCATATATATCATCTTTATTTTCTTTATAGAATAATAGATTTTGATTTGTATGTTTCAATTGTAGATGACAACTGCAATTGCTATTGAGGATGTGAGAAGGGAAGTGAAAATATTGAGAGCTTTGACGGGACATAAGAATCTAGTACAGTTCTATGATGCATATGAAGATCACGATAATGTCTATATAGTAATGGAGTAAGCTCCGAATACCATTCTTATTTTTCGTGACAATTGGGCTCATTGGTAGCAACCTATATCCAAATTTTTTAATTCTTGTTTATCTCAGATTGTGTGAAGGAGGTGAGCTGTTGGATAGAATACTATCAAGGTATTTGTTTAATTATTTTCTGTTGATTGGCAAAACGTGGATTCATGCATTGATTTAAAGAATTAATGTTTCATGGTCACAGCCTATAAGATATCTGTTTCTTCTTGCAGAGGAGGGAAATACACCGAAGAAGATGCAAAAGCTGTCCTCACGCAAATTCTGAATGTTGTTGCATTTTGCCATATGCAGGGTGTTGTGCACCGTGATCTTAAACCCGAGGTGAACTACAGTTTCAAATTTTTGTTCTGATCGAAAACCCGATTCGAAATTTCAGCTTTCACTGTTTTCTATTTCTATAACTTTTATCACGTGTTGAATTCTAAAGATGGATCATTTTTGGATCAGAACTTCTTGTTTGCATCCAAAGATGAGAACTCAGAGCTGAAGGCCATAGACTTTGGGTTGTCGGATTTCGTTAAACCAGGTATATATTTACGCAATTGAGGAATGTTGGGTGAACAAGTTATTTTATTGTGCCAGTAAGCTATTCGAACAATTTGGTTGAACTTGGTTACCAGAATAACTTGGTCATGTAATATTACTGTACTCAATTTTATGTTCACCCCGTGTTAGCTTGATATCTTGGTCTTAAATTATGTCGTGACTTCTTGTTGTACTTAACAGATGAAAGGCTTAATGATATTGTTGGTAGTGCATACTATGTGGCTCCTGAAGTTCTACATAGAGCTTACAGTACTGAGGCTGACATCTGGAGTATTGGTGTAATCGCGTATATTTTATTATGTGGCAGCCGTCCGTTTTGGGCACGGACTGAATCAGGGATATTTCGTGCTGTATTGAAAGCCGATCCAAGTTTCGAAGAACCTCCGTGGCCTTCTCTGTCGGACGAAGCAAAGGATTTCGTAAAGCGACTACTGAATAAAGATCCAAGGAAAAGAATGACTGCAGCACAAGCATTATGTGAGTTTCTTGTAAATTGTTGGAGGGTCTTGTTAGTTCTAATATTTCTATTCTCTTATTTAAGCTGTGTATGATGCAGGCCATCCATGGATTAAAAATTATAAGGATGTGAAAGCACCCCTCGATATTCTAATGTTCAAGCTCATGAAGTCATACATGCGCTCCTCATCTTTACGAAAAGCAGCTTTAAGGGTGCGTATATTTATGTAGAATGTACTTGCTTTCAGATACACCTTTAGAATTTTCTTTTGGTATCTTTTGATTAGATTTTACTGGAACTGTTCTCTCAATGAGTTCATATTCTTCAGCTTATTAATAAGTGCACTATTTTTTTTTAGGATGTTTGAACTTGGGATTAGTGAGTTGACTGTTGAATGAGTAATCTAACTATCAAAATGAATCATTTTTTTGTTTAGTGTTTCCAAATGGGTGTCGCTGAACTGTGTTTGTTTCTGATTTCCAAAAGAGTGATTTTACTGCTTGATCTTTTACTGTATAGTTGAAGAAGTTTAAAACTGATTTATTAAGATACTCCATTTAGCTTTTCTCAAAAATGCTGAAATTCGATTCTTTTAAATGGCGATTATTGTATAAAATTTGTACAAATCTATAGAATGATGGTTTTTAAGCCTAAAAAGCTGAATCAGATGCATGTTAGTCTACTGATGGAAGAGTGTTTGCTTCTTTCTCCAATTTTGTTTGTCTCTATTTGTTGATCAAGTTATGGATGCATGTTTAGTGATAACTTACTAGCGTGTTATTTTCTTGCGCACTACGGCAGGCTCTGTCGAAGACGTTAGCTGTTGACGAGCTGTACTATTTGAAAGAGCAGTTTGCACTTTTAGAACCAAACAAAAATGGCACCATTAGCTTAGAAAATATCAAAGCGGTTGGTTTTTTCTTCTCTTCCAATTCTTTTCATATACTATTTTAAAAGGATCCTGTTTAAAGACTCAAATTCGACCTGGTAGGCCTTGATGAAGAATGCAACCGATGCTATGAAGGAGTCTCGCATTCCTGATTTTTTGGGATCGGTAAGTGCTGTGATTTAACTGTAGAATGCCTCTATATATAACGTCTTAATGTAATGTTGGCTTATTGATTACTGATACAAACGGTTTTTGGGTGGCAGCTTAATGCATTGCAGTTTAGAAGGATGGATTTTGACGAGTTCTGTGCAGCGACTCTTAGTGTTCATCAACTTGAAGCGCTCGACCGGTGGGAGCAACATGCTCGCTGCGCCTATGAGCTTTTTGAAAAGGATGGAAACAGGGCCATAGTCATTGAGGAGCTAGCTTCGGTATGATTGATTTTATTGCAATTATAGTTTATCCAAACATATCTTCCGAGCTTTTCCTTACAGTGGGAAACTGGTAATACAAATGGATATATCTAACAATTTCTGAAATTAATTTCTAAAATAAATGTCCTATCCATTTCCTGACCATGAAGGACAAAGTGTCTCTATAGTTCAAAAATCTCTAATTGTCCCAACCATCTAAGTAAATAGTCTAAGTGGTCCTTGTAAAAACGTTGACCTACTCATGTGTCAGGACCTATTTAGACAAGTTACTTAAATGGTTTGAGACCGGTTAAAGATTTTCAAATCGTGGAAGTGTGCTTTGTCTTTCGACAAATAATCAGGAACCGAAAAGAGCATTTACTCTAATTTCTAACAATTTCGGATATTAATTTGTCCCTCTAAGGTGAGTTTAATATGGCGTGAATGTAGAGAAATTCGAGGATTATGTAATTTAACTCACTGCTCCACGAAAATCCAACATTATTCTCTTCTCATGTATGGTTTTTATCTAAATAATCGCAGGAGCTAGGACTTGGTCCATCTGTTCCTGTTCACGCTGTTCTCCATGACTGGATTAGGCACACTGATGGAAAACTAAGCTTCCTTGGGTTTGTCAAATTGCTGCATGGTCCGTCTCGTAGTCTCGCCAAACCTCAATAGAGTGAGACCCAAGAGCTTGCGTGTGTTCACCAACCATGATGCATGATGGATCTGGTCAATCAGAAGAAGAAAGAAAGAAAAAAAAGAAAAACTATATGCTGGTCAAAGCATCATCATCACTTGAAGGAATATTTGCTACTTCAACATTATATTTTGCTTAGAAGAAATCATCGAATTGGTGTTTTACAATCCTTTTTCTTAGGCTAAGTATCTTGTACACATGGAGCAGGAATCATAGCCTGCTCCCACAGGCATTTGTAATTGTAATTGTAATTGTAATTGTCCACTGTAAAGCTGTAGTCTGTTAAAGTTTCTAGTTGATAATATCTTCTGTGATTATTACGGGGAATGCTATGGTGTAGATTGTGAAAAAAGCTAAACCTGTGGACACTGCGAGGATAGATTTCCTCTATGACACCTATTGCCTAGTTGCTTTTGTCCATTCACGTGAGTCAAGTACAAGATCGGCACCAACTGCAATTGCAGGGATCTATACCCATTAATTTGTTTATTTATTTATTTTTTGGTTTTTTTTAATTCGAGAGATCAAGAACTATACTTAATACGTCGAGAATCTGAGCTCTTTTTAAGTATTTGTTGTTGGCTGATGAATTACTATATGCAGTTATGCACAACCAAGATTCAAACTCTCGATATTTATATAAGTAAGTAGGCTAGGGAGCTAACCCAAGTACGGGTAGCAACGGGGCGGGTAGGGGCGGGTTTTTGCTCTATCCGACCCTGTCCCATCGTATAACAACTCGCATAGAACTCGTCCCGTTTCTACTAGCGGGTAGTAAAACGTTGATCCTTAACTCGCCCCGCTTCATTATTAAAATCCAATAAATTAAATTAAATTTCAAAATTTATATAATTATCATCACATACATAACATAAATTAAAGTAAAAATTTAAATATGATACGATATTATTAATCATTTACATTATTTTACATATATTATACATATTATATATTAAAATTATATATATTATATATATAGCGGGATGGGTAGGGACGGGTATTACCTAAACCCGACCCCGCCCCGTCCTCCCAAGAACGCGCTTCGGTGCGGGACGGATAATTACCCATTCCAAACGAGTAGGGACGAAGTGGATACCCGCAGATTCGAATAGTATTGCCACCCCAAAAGTCAAGTTAAATCCATTAAATTTTATTATTCACAAGTAAACGAAGTAATTCATTGTTAATGAAGAGATTAAAATTTTTAGTTCTGGATCTTTTGCAAAATTGGGCCATACATTTAGCTGGACCAAAAAATCCAAAATTATATTTATCCATGATTTTATTAAAAATTATATTTCTTAAACTAAGTAAAAGGATTTTAAAAGGCAAGGAATAGTAGCTCATGTGGATTTGTTTCTTTTTTCTAATAGAGGTCTTCGATACGAACCTTTTTCGGCGTAACCAAAAAAGGATTATAAAGGAAAAAAAACACAAAATTACTAAGATATATATGTATTCTCTTGATCTTGGGTTTCTTACAATTATGTTATTATTACTAAAAATTTATCATTAAAATTCATTTTTGCTGCAGTATTATTACACTTTATGCGTAAATCAAGAAATTGAAAAGACTCAAATCGGTCTCAGTTTTTATCACGTAGGATTTATTGAAATCAAATATTAGACTTCTTAATTTTAGTTTAACATAAAAATTATATATTTTTTTAAACTTAAATTTAAATATTTCTGTTATCTGTTAAGTGTCGCATGTCTACTGTTTCAATGAAATACATCTTCTGTGTGGGAAAAAAACTTAGGAGTAGGTATATACAAGTGTTTTAACTTTGAACATTATTTTGTAGGTAGCGCAGGCAGGGTTTCTCATGATGCATGATAGCATGAGCTTAGAGGCTAAGATCCTCTTACAAGTCAACAACGGGATTAATGAGCGGTGTCGTGAATGCGGCATGACAAATTATTGTAATTAAACTTTTCGGATGCGACTTCGGGGACCTCTCTTCTCTTCTCTTCTATGATTTGATATGATATGATATGATATGATATGATATGGTCATAAAACAAGGCATGCCAATCATCATATGCTTGTATGGGACTATGATTAAACTAGGAGTATAACCAATCATTCAAATTACTCAACATGCCAAGCCCCACCATTTTCATGTGGTGGAACCCCTTCCCTTGGCTTTTCTTTCGTCATATCTACGTCCTCAACCTAATAGTATAGTATAGTTGTCAAATTGCAACTTTAGCTATGCTATGACCCAATATATCAATTTTAATTTTACTTGCACCCATCTATATCTAATTATCTATGAATAATACACGAGAGAACGGATATAGAAACTTGCTATATCTATATTTTCATAATGTCTTAATTTTGTGTACATTTAAATTAATATAATACTGTTTTACTATATTTTTTTTTTATTTCGATAGGGTGTCGAATCGAATTTATATAAAGATCTTAATTTAAAGAGTAGATAATTAGATATGACTCCTCTAAAAAGAGTGAACTCGATCTAGAAATTACTTAGCGTTCATATTGAAACGCACTGTGTTGAACTATCAATGAATAATTGTAGTAAATAAAATAGAAATGAAGTAAAATAAAATTTTGAGTAAGTGAAAATAAATAAATGAAAATGTCAACACGAAACAGAAACTAAAAGAAAGTAAAATAATAAGAAACATTCAAAATAAAGAAATTAAAACAAAGAAAGATAAAAGATAAAATAAAATAGGTTCCAACACTCACATGTACTTGCACTTTATGCTTTTCTGTTGCGTCGCTGAGACTAAGAATTTTTACAAAATTTATGTGATGATCTAGTGTTATTGATTGAAGTTTCCCTTTTTTCTTGTAAATTTCTTCTATTTATAGACCTCAAAGGTGGACCTGTTCCTGAAAAATTTTGACCACTACCTTGGTTCCTCCTTTTTCTCAGGTCATGATCTTACCTAAGATCTTGAAGAATCCTCATATGGTACCCCCAGGTTCTATCTTGCCTTGTCCTTTAAAACCTACGTTCTTGCATGGTGTCGACCCTGATAGATGCTCGACTTACTTTAAACCAACAATCCCTCGACCTCAAATGTCCTTTGTTTCGGTAGTTGAAAGAGAATCTCTACAACCAAATGACAATAATTTTAATTACATTTCGACTCCCTATGAATCAAATTTTTATATGTCGAAATTTATACTAACAAATTGCCCCTTAAAACTTATCTTTTCAAAATATGAAATGATAAGTTTTATCTAGTCCCGTGCCATTCACGTGCGCTTTTAAATCTTCAAATTTTAAAAAACGGTTACAAGAAATGAAATGGTTCACATGTTTTTGGGAATGTGTTACGTTTTCAATGGGCTTTAATATGCCTTTATTCCTTCAAAACCTTTTGCATTCTCCAAATCTTATTATTATTCAATATTTTTCACCTTCCAGAGACCTTTCACTTTCTAAAAATATTTTTTCTTCCTTCATCTTCTTCAAAACATTTTTTTATTTACAAATTCATCTTCTCATTCTTTCATCGATTCTCACTCCGGTCTTCATTCTAGTAGTATACACCATTTCTGTCACCACCTCTATTGCAGGAGCTATTATAGCTTTTTCTCTACCTACTTTTACTGCTGCTGCTATGGCTATTATGGCTGCTACCACTATTCCAGGTAGAGTTTCTACTGCTCCCACTTCTTCTTTCCAAGAAGATGATGACGACGTTCACGTCGTAGGTCCTCCACCTTTAGTTACCAACGTGCCACAATTTTACAATGATGATGGGACCTTAAGAGCTCCCAATCCTAACGTAGATACCACCGCCTTATGACGTGGCCATGTAGTACTTTTCTTTCAAGTTTTCAACGTCTTATATTCATAATTAGGGCAATCTCTACCCAAGAACAATTTGAGTCAATTTTCTCTTTCTTCCCTTCTTTTCATGAGCATTTTTTCTTTATTTTTTGTAAAAATGTTAAAACCAAAGCAACTATTTTGTCAATCGATTGTTTAGGACTGCACCTCCTAAGGAGTTAAGTTCCTCATTTTCAACATAGCTGTCGAGACCTTTTTTCAATTTACAAATCTGTGTGAAAATCTTTAGGAATAGTATCTGCTGTTCAACTAGCTACTCATGACTTGTCTTACACTGTCTCTTCTTGGGTTAGTTTATACTTCGGTGCCGAGTTACAAATAACTTTCATCTCCCATATGGAAGGATGTGTTCGACCTTAATGGAGATTTCAGCCTTGACTGGTCTATCTCTCAATGGAGAAGATGTCTGTTGGGCAACTTCATGCTCTGATGACATATTTGATGTCAACTTTGACTCGACTTTGGTGTCGGATTTTATCTAGAATAACATGTGTAACACTCTATTATACTAAGCTTTATCCTATAGCCGTAAAGTAAAGGCAATAAAACATCATGATAGTTTTAAAGCTCATACAATAATATATAATCAAAAAATAATAAAATTAGAAGCCCGATGAAGGAATAGAAGATTAAAGACATATAAAACAGAGATACAAAACGCGAAGCATTCACACACAATAACCAAGGCGCGCAGGCACAAAAAAGAAATAGATTATATATAAAACCTTGCAAAAAGCTCCAGGATATATAAGGTAATAAATAGAGTAAACAAATGATATATATATATATATATACACACACACACACACAATATCCAAAAAGGAACTAGTCATAACTCGCGGAGTTTAGACTGACTAGTTTTCAACAAAAGATACAACAGAATTTTTAAGTTAAAATAGCTAACATCCTATCTCTCAAATTTATAGAATAAAAGCCTCTAAGGCTATATACAAAAGAGACAGATAACTACAAGAAGTAAAACAAAAGCAAAACATAGAGCCATCTTCTGCTCTGTCACCACATTCGCAAAACTCACCGAAGTGGGTTGCGATTTGTATCTGAAAAACAACAATATATGGTATAAGAATCGGGATTCTCGGTATGGTAACAGTGCGCAAAAGATAAGATATAAGATTCTGGAGAGTCAAAAGTAATCCTAGAACTTCCCAAAACATAACATTTCAAACTTATAATATATCTTATTCATACACAAATGGGTTATCTAACTTAAGGGGGTTTCTACTCTAACATTCACCAACATCCCACAGCCTTCACCAACTTATCTTCCATGTGATCCCATCGCCACCACCTACTGATCCTCCTCAATCCCAGAAGGAATCACAATTAATACAAATAAGTAAAATACAAGAAGATTTCATATATAGCAAGTAACTCAATTAGTGATTAGGCATGGTATTTATTTAGGCATAATGAAATTAATCAAAGCAAACAAACGCATAGAAAATGCATATAATGAATGCATGTCCTATTGACCGTGATATCACTTGTCAGTTCAACTGCTAACCCGACACATCCATTTGGGATGTTGCCTTTCTTCCACACTCTTGGGATATAGTGTCCGGCCTACTTTTATGCTCCCCTGGAATATACTGCCCGGCCCACTCTTATGTGTCCCTAGGATATAGTATCCGACCCACTCTTATGCACCCCTGGAATATAGTGTACGGCCCAATCTTTTGAGATATAGTGCTCGAGTTCACTCTTGTGGCACAAAAGGAATGCGAGCGGGAGACTGCCTCAGAACTTACATTTGATCGTAGGCGGGAGACTGTCACAGCCCCTACGCCGGTGCCGCAACCTCAACAAGTGGGATCCAACCTCCATCCTTGCCAGGCGCATTGTGACTTACCAATCATAATATATCAATATATGTTATTTAATTCCAATGACCACTGTTCATATTCACCGAGTTCCTCCATCTCAACCCTTAATAATTTCTTATTCACATTCATTTTCTCAATTCATCATTAATACAGCACTTCGCCAATCTGCTCTAGATATTCCATCCGCAATATGTTATAAACCTTAGTCACAGTCTCTAAAAATCAAAATAAAAGTGTCCTTTTAAATTTACTTAGTATACTATCACTCATCCCAAAACCTAAACACTAGCTAGGGAGATCTTAAATAAGTGTTGCGGAGTTTTAGAAAGTTAGAGGAATAGTTAAAAACTCAAAAATTCAATTTTTGCAAAACAGGATGGTCATGCATACACATGCCTTCCGCGTACGCGAACATGTTGAACAGGGTAGTGATCCCACGTCACATGCCACCTGTCGTGTACGCGAGATTTCAAAAATTGTCATTTTTGCGTATGCATGCCCTCCGTATACGCGAGAGTATTGGGGAGCACCATGCTCTCGCGTACACATGACATCCTCCACGTACACATGAATGCGAATTTTTTAAAAATGCTTATAAGTGCAGAAAATTTAGTTTTTTACACAAAATGTCAAATACGCATAACTTTTTTATTAAAAAACGGTTTCCATCCATTTTTTGAACGTCATAAACTACGTAGATCCAATTTTTATTTAAAACAAGTTTCAAAAAAATTTGAAGGTCTGAAAATCATATTATGACCTGTTGAAGTTGGTTAAGAATATATTTTTACCAAAATTTACTAAAACCTCTAGTTTTCAAAACTTCCAAACCAATTTCAATATATATCATACCAATCTCAATACTAACACTTCTACACATATCAAAACCTCCTCAATCATCACAACACTTAAATAATTCAATTTATCAATCTATTAGTCCATTCAATCCACAATTCCCAAATCCAACAATATTTTTCCATATTAAATGCCACACGCACAAATATTGTTAATCATCATCAAAGATCCATAATCATCATCCTTTCATAGCATCATAACATAGTTCATTCATATAATTCATATCCATACTTAACCATGACACATTCACAATCCTCAACAACAATCAACTATGCACACAATTTACATTTATCTTAAGGCTACTAGCCTAATCTTCACATAACATTACATATTACCTAAAACAAACCGAAATTATATCTTGGCTAATTTTTTTCAAGCTTCCAAACAAGCCACCAAACCAAAATTCAACAAGTCCTAGCCACCAAAGCTCAAATCCAAGCATTCCAATCACCAAATTCAAGTTCCAAACAACATGAATTCAATCTAGTTCATGCAATTTAACATAATCAAACACTAGGGTTCACAATTAACAAATAACAAGAATTTAGAGTTGTCTTACCTTATTCACTAAAACTTGGGATAAAGTCCACTAATCGCCCAAACTATATTACATCTAAACCATCAAAATCATGAAAATTTCAATACCCAAAAGCCAATTTCAAATTTTTTGTAGAGCAGATAATTGGAACAAGGAATTGGAGTTACTTACCACTTTGTTTAAATAGAATTGAAGAGCTTAGCGATATGAATGCATAGCCGCAAACGGCACACCAATCGGAACTCCAAATCACAAGATATAATCAAAAGAAGAAGATGAATAATGGTAGGGTTTTTCTTCTCTTCTCCCTCCCTAGCGTGTCTCTATCCCTCTTTGAATGAAGAATGAGGCTGAAATGCATCGTAATAAGATTTATGTATTATGAGCTTGGGCTCAATTTGGGCCTGGTTGAATTTTTGGTTTGTTTTGACCCAATCTAGTTTGAGCCAAAACTTTTAAAATAAATGTCAGATTTTCAATTCTAAATTATTTTTATCTTTTCAAATTAAAAAAAATTTCTAAATTTATTCACTCATTAATTAATTCTCCTCACTCACAGTGCTAGATCAATTTAACCAGTACGCGCCCTTTCACGATACATTAGATATTTACGCTAAATTTTATTTTTTCTTTAAATTTTTTAATTTAATATTTTTGTCATTTTCTATCTAATGTGGACAATTAATTTATTTTTATTTTATTTTAATTAAATGTTCATAAATTATTAATAAATTTTATTTAATTTTTTTTTAATTTGATTAAATAGAGAAAGACCATTAATAAAAATGATGTTGTAATAAAAATAATTGCAAGACGAAAATATTTTAAAGAAAAAAATAGTACCTAATAAAAAATGAAAGAAGAGAACATTAATGTTGATGATATTAGTATTGATAATTATGATGGTAGAGGAGATACGATGATGATAAAGTGCTTGTTTAGGTGTCATTAAGTTGATAAAAAAAGATCTTTTTTAATAATTTTTTTTATTTTTAACGTGTTTGGTAAATTTCTAGTAGTGAAAGTAAAAGCACTAGAAAAATAAAAAAAAAACATCTTTTTTTGAGAAGTTACAATTTATGTCTTTGTTTAAAAGATCTTTTTTTTTTAAAAAAAAAATATTTTTCACGTAATAAATAAACAAAAAAGTACTTTTATATGGTTAAATAAACAAAAAAAAACTTTTATATGGTTATACCCAAACATAATTGATAAATAAAAAATCTTTTTGCATGAATTATTAAACATAAAATTACTTTTATTTTTCTATAAAATTTTTTAAAAAAAATTTGAAAAAAGATCTTTCTTTAGACTCTCATCCAAAGAAGTCCAAAGTATGGTTATTGTAATGATGAAAGAAAATGGTGATACTAGTGGACAAAGTTGATTATGTTATTGAAAAGAATTTATGGGAGTTTAAAATCCTATAAAATACAAATAAAACCTTACAAAAGTATTTGATGTTACTATTTAATGAATTTTTTAATAAAATGATCATATTGTCCTAAAATAAAAAAATTAAGTAAAAAAATGATCTTATTCTTCGTGAAAAAAGATAGAAAAGAGTCTTTACTATTTAAACGAGTGATTTATCCAAATTTTTTATGTGTAAATATATAATTTATAAAAAAAGACTTCATATTTATTTTTCTCTATTTTCCGTCCAGTTCTCTTAGAAATTTTTTATTTAAATAAATAAAATAAAAGTAATAGTTACTGAAATAAATATTTTTAAAAATAATGACCTATTTGCATTTCTCAATCATATCTCGTTTATACTGTAAACGAGATGAAATTGCATATATCTCATTTACAATGTAAGCGAGATATGACCCGTCAGCTGAAACGTGTCTACGATATATATATATATATATATATATATCGTTTACAGTATAAACGAGATACATGGTGTAGAGTCCCAACAGCTATAAATGGATGTGTAATCCTTAGTATTTTTCATAAACTTTTTCTATCCTTTTTGTGTCTCATATTTCTCATAAATACAAGGCATTAATGGCCAGTGATAGTCCATACATAGTTATGCTTGTTTATCCCAAATGTCGTATGAGAAACGGCGACAACGGAGTGACATTTGAGTGTGAGGATCTGATATTGTTTTGCACTCAACGTGTGGAGACGTTGTTCGATTTGAGAAGTTTGGTATTGAGCAAGCTCGGTGGTACAGAAGCGAGGGAAATTGGAAGGGTGGCGTATAGGTTGCTGGCTCCCATGGGTAATGGAGTCTTCCGGTTTCGACTATTTCGACTTCTAGGGGACGAGCATGTGCGAGTGATGTTCGACATCCATGGGAGGATCATGGTGGAGCAAGTAATGGAGCTTTCTGCAGAGGTGGGACACAGTGGCGGTGGTCCTTCCGTACACTTGACCTATGTGCAGGACGATTGCCCACTCGCACCACCGCCCATTCATGTCGCCGTTCCAGTCGATGAGTCAAAGGAGGGCGAGGAGGAGTCGGACGAGGATTACGTAGTAGACAGTGGTGACACTGACTTGTCCGATAGTGGGGATGAGGATGAGTGTGTTCCTGAGACACCTGTTCCGACCGTGGCCCGCCATGTCCTGCCCCCACCTCTTCCAATTCCGGCGCTTTCGGCAGTTCTGTCACACTATCACGGTTTGGATCTGGACGCCTTGCACGAGAGGACTCTATTTTTTGACACGGGTGAAGAAGATTACAACCTAGATGGCAGAGTAGAGTTTCAGGTTGGGCACAAGTTTAGAAGCCGAGAGGCAGTGCTTCAGGGTGTGAAGAACTACAGTATTCGAAGGAGTGCGGAGTACCGGATGATTGAATCAGACCGGTTAAAGTACCATGTGTAGTGCCAGAAAGCTGAGAATGGGTGTCAATGGAGCCTCTGTGTGGTCCTTCGACAGAACCTCGGATACTGGTAAGATTAAGTTTACTTGTGCTTTTCGTTACCTCTGTACGATATACTAAGTAGGTTTACGACATGGCTGAAGCAAACCTGTTTTGTTGTGTTCAGGGAAGTTCGGAGGGTGGGTGGAGTGCGTAGTTGTCTAGCACCCACCATGTCTCAAGACCATCGTCAGTTAGACAGCAGTTTGATCTGCAGAGTCATCTTGCCGTTGATTCAGTCCAACCCCTCTGTAAGTATTCCGGTTCTGCAAGGTGCGGTCCAAGCAAGCTATCACTTCAAACCATCTTACAGAAAGGTGTGGATGGCCAAGCAGAAGGCAATTGCACAAATTTATGGGGATTGAGAAGAGTCGTACAATAAGGTTCTGAAGTTGCTTCAGGCAAGCACAGCAGAGCCCCAAAATAACGCCCTACACTCCGCGAAGTCCCGGAGAAGCGGTAGCCACCGTACGTGCACCAGGTTGTTGGACTTGTCTGTCAATAGATATCCTCCGATCAGTAACATAATATAGCATCGGGCATACTGTTGGAGGGTTTCATGATCGTCGGTCGGGGGCATCTGGCGGACACGATCACGCAACCAAATCAG
Source organism: Arachis stenosperma (assembly GCF_014773155.1). NCBI lineage: Eukaryota > Viridiplantae > Streptophyta > Magnoliopsida > Fabales > Fabaceae > Arachis > Arachis stenosperma. The sequence goes on along the minus strand of NC_080377.1, from coordinate 196,466 downwards.
ATTCAGCGTGAACGACTCCTTCCTCTGTGCAATCTACTGTGCCGCCACTGTTGGCCTGGCACCAAGCAGCTGTTTCACCATGGCCCACGTCTCCGTGCCGTACCACCTACCAAAGTCACGAAGGCACCCCCCAACGGGGTTTCCGTGTGCACCTAAGTCTAGGTGGTACGCCACGTCCTGTAGGGTGATAGTGACCTCACCCCACGGGAGATGAAACGTGTGCGTCTCTGTACGCCATCGCTCCACGCGAGCCAAAATTAGGGAATTGTCAAATGTGAAGTCCTTGAGGGGCACCATGTCGCCGAATCTGGCCTCAGCCAGATACGAGACGATGGCGTCCGGTGGAGGAAGGGTATGGCTGACTCGTCGGAGCAGTAGAAGGCGAGGCCTCTACGGAGTGAAAAAAAATTTAACCTATAAAGAGATAATAATAACTTTTTATACTTTACTTAAGAACACAGTACTACTACTACTTAGGAACATACTACCATGTGTCTACTCTACAGATGTCTCTAAATTATTTATGTCGGTAAGCAAATTCTAATTAAGTCGTACCAATCTTACACAAGCAAATATTGTTCTAAATTCATGATACGGTCCAATCCCTAAAGCATTTTACTCATTGCTTGTCACTACGAGACTACCCTAACAATGTCCACATCTTTAGATTAACCGAACGGAACGCAACTAACCTCAAATTCGGCTGATCCGGCGTAATGCGACGTCTCATTTAATCTGTTGATGTCCCCGTCGTTCCCCGCCTGGCGTACCATCACCGTATCGGACTCAAATATGGTCGGAAAGAGTAAAAAGAGGGGAGAAAGAGTTTGACTAAGTCAAAATTGGGTCCAGAAACGGTCCGTAAACAACTTATATTTATAGATGCCGTTCGGCCTGTAAATAACTGTAAACAACTGTAAACGAGATAGATACGTTTGTCATATCTCATTTACATTGTAAACGAGATACACACAATTTTATCTCATTTATAATATAATGAGATATAACTGGAAAAAACAAATCGATAAATATTTTTAAAAATATTTATTTCGATAATTATTATTTTTATTTTATTTATTTAAATAAAAAAGACATTCTCTTAGACCAAAGAAAGCAGGTCATGTGGTGGATGGAACCTTTTCTCTCGTCATGAACTTCACATGTATATATGACGGCTCCTTCAATAATAATACATTGGTTGCTTTTCGACTATGATGTGATCTCACCCTTTGTCCTCTTACACACTCCTCAACCACTCTCTGCTTTTCAAGTTCCGTTCTTTTTGGACTAATAATCAGAGATCAGAAGAAGAAAGCATAAAGAATGCTGTCTCTGTGTCTCTGTTTCATAATAACAGTTGATAGAAAATTATGTCAATTGAGCCAATCATATCATTAAAAATATAATATTACTTAACAAGTTTAATTTGGAGAATCGATCATATACCTCCAATAAGTATAGCAATCACTTTGTCCGGTTTCGTATGACTTTTTATATTATGACAAATCATGAACAAAGTCTAAGAAATTTCTAAATGAATTTAACTTTTATGTGATTTTATATTTTCAAGTTATCTATTTTTGTTTGTTAGCTAGATGCTAATGTAACCTTTTTATACTTAATAATAAAAATAAAATGGGAAAATATTCTGCTTCAAACTTTTGTTTATTACTTAGATTTATACCTGTGCAATGAATGAGTATTTCAATATCTAAACACAAAAATATTTTATTAAAATTATTTTAAAAATTAATATTAACTGAGTAACTTTATTAAAATGTATTTTATTTGAGCGGAATATGCAATAGAATATTATAATTTTTTAAATAAAAAATAAAAATAATTTAATAGGATAAATAATATTATTTCTGAATATTCAAACATAATGTATTATAAACTAATTAATTCCTCGCATTAGTGGAAAATTATATTAATTTATCCCCATAAATACATGAGTTTATTATTGATTAACTAAGTCAACACCCGTTGATATTGTAAATTTTAAATGCAAAATAATTTAAATATAATTAATTTGAATAAAGTATATTTTTTATCCTTAATATTTGTGATTTTTTTAAAATATCCTAATGTAGTTAATTTTTTGAGAATTAATTTTAATTGGTTATTCTAGTTGCTGTGTAGTAGATTATTTATATTGTGAATCAAAGATTAAAAAGCAATTTAACACAATAAATAAAAATGTTTTTCTTCAAGATACAAAAATAAAATATAATTTAGCAATTAATCAAAACGAGTAAATTACTTCTATACCGTAAATATATAAAAAATATTTAACTTTAGTAAATAATTCTAAAAACACTTTTTATTATGCGTGACATTGTTTTTCCTTGTTGCTCTCTAGACTTTCTTTGTAACAAATCGAAATTTTTAAACCCCTCCCAATAAGTAATTATTTCAATGATACAGCATATGCTTTGCGTCCCACACAAATGCATAGGCATTAGATACTTAAAAAGTTAAGTTTTGTATATTTTTTATTACTTAAAAGTTAAAACCTAGCAATATAGTTAGGATTTGAATCCTCTAAAGTTTGAATTTCACTTTAAAAAATAAAGTGTAATTTTCTATTCTTAAATAATTTCTCTTTTATATTTATTTTTAGTCTCACCTATGAAATCAATAGTTAAAAATTATACTTTACTCTCTAAAATAAAATTTAAACTTTAAAAGATCTAAATTCATATAGTTAAATCTAGTAAACTTTAACTCTATTCACAAGTATTCAATTCGATCTAATTTCTTTAAATAGGATTGACAACGTAATCCAACTTGCAGCAAATAGGATTGGAAGCGGAGCAAATCAAATTGCAGTCCCACAATTTTAAAAAAGCAGATACACATTAAACAACATATACTTTCTTTAAATAGATAAGAAACATAAATGTTAATTGATTTATTTTTAGGGTCAAATTTCTGAGAAATGAGATAAGGGAGTAATGAGCTTGGAGATTTACAGGAAGAGAGAACCAATGGTGAGAGCGAACTATGAGAGAATGTACTTTACCCAATAATACTTATACTTTTACTTTTAAATTTTAAGAGATAAAATATACGCATAATCTAATCCCATAATAATATTATATAAAAGTCTCAAACTAAATAAGGTTACGAGAATATTTTCTTTTATAATTTTATATAAATTAAATTTATTAAATTTGAATTAGTCATTATAGTACTAAATTAAATTAATATAATTCGGATTAGTAGAGAATAATATACATCAAAATAATTAATTTTGATTTACTAAAGAATGAAATTCAAAATATTCATGATATTAGCTCATTCATAATAATTCGATACAAATAGTTTCGAATTAACCCATGATATTATCTCACCTAATCATTCGAATGGAATAAATTCAAATTACACTATCATAATAATTCGAATGAAATAAATTCGATTTATGAGTTGAACGTGCTATAGTAGTAAATCGATATATATTAATTCGATTTAGCATAGATATCCTTATATATAAAATTCGAATTCACTTGTTTCGAATTATATTTCACCAAACTAAACCTACCCATCCAAAACGCAAAATTCAAATAGACTAAGGAAATATATACTACAAGATTCAAACTGCGGAAATGAAAAATAATCCAATTCGAAACTATCGGTTGGACGGAGTCGCCCATATTACTGGTAACATCGATGAAGAGGTTAGTGAATGAAATTTAATTTATTTCTTCAAGAAATAAAGAATTATTAGTGATATTAAATCACTTAGAACTTGATTATTAGAATTATTAGAATTTTAAATTTTAAATTGTAGTTAAAGTATTGATTTATGGGTAGTAGTTTATTAGAACATTGAAACCATAAATACATGTTGGAAAAGGGATAACTAAGTATGTTGACAAGTAGTGATAACAAGAATTTGTAAGTTTTAAATGTTAGGCGTTTAACAAGGTTAGAAATTTTGTTGGACTTTAATTTAATTTAATTTAGGTTTCAAGTGTTGGGTTTAACTAGGCAATAGAGGATTAGTAAGGATTTAATATTATTTAATTTATTTATAATTTATATTATTAAATGTTAAATTAATGAGGCACTACAAATCTCATTATAGTTTAGGGTTTAGCTTTCCATCATAAATATTAAATTAACTATGTTCTATTAGAATTTAATTTAATTTAGGTTAATCTTGTTTAATTTAATATAATTCTTAAATATTAGCTTATTTATGTTCAGGTTTACAATATCTGTTATATTTATTAAAGTATTTTTTATTAGAATTATCCATTTTAGGCTATGAAACACGAACACTTTGTTGAGTTGTCGTGTCCGCATGTCAGACACATTTTGAACACGACACTCACCGTCACTCATCTGACACGTGTGTCTGCTGTGTCCAACCGTGTCTTAATAAAAAATATAACACACTTAAGTACCATCACGTGTCAGCATTTCTAGTCTTATTCTTAACATATATTCTTAAAATAAATTTAGATATAGTATATATTATTATTTATTAAAACAAAAAATATTTTAAATATTTGATATAATTAGAATAAGACATTAAAAATAATTAAAAAATTTAATTTATATTTTAATATCAATAAAATATCAAAATATCATTACGATTTATCTAAAAAATGCTTTATATTTTATATGTATGCGTGTCCCCGATATCATATAAGATTTTAAAATTCACGTGTCGACGTATCCCATATCATATCGTGTCCCGTGTCAGTGTTCGTGCATCATAGATTTTAGGTGATTTTTTTCTTAAATTATTATACTCCTCGCTATATCATCATCACTATCATCAGCAATCGTGGCGGGCTCCATATCATCATCATCATCATCCGTAGTACATCTTTACACCATCCCGTGCTTCACCCTCTCCGAAAACTAGGACCATAACAAGAGTACTGGCCATTGTAATTGCAAGCTCACGGAAGGGTCGATTATCACCAATTTTTCCGTCACAATTGTGGTTTAGATCAGCTACGTATACGAAGGACAGAGATGTAACCAAAACTGCCTCAAGTGCAATCACGGACACAGATGATGAGGCACACAAAGAGGCATTGAACTAGCGCAGGCTGGCATTGTTGAAGATTGAACATTCCGGTTTGAACCTCCTGAACTATAGACCACATCTACAAATTTGGCCAATAGCTCAGGAATTTTCACCTCGAAAAACTGACGACGATAATAAAACAGAACTTGCAAATCTTCGTCATTGCTTTTGACGAAGGAATCATACTTCACACTATCACGTAACACGAAAATCGAAATTCTATAGAATAAATTTTTCACCCGTTTCACACCATGCTGCTCCACTTTTTGGATTATAGTATTTTGAAACTCGGTGAAATTCGTAGAAGGTTTGAGAAAAATACTTAGCGGATCCTTATTAGTAAATTTTATTTCAGATCGCATTTTTTTCTTAATCGACCCTCTATAATGCATCAGAACTAAAAACTATCATCACTAGCTATTGTGAGTCCCGCTATGATAAAAAATTCCCGTTCAACTTGTATTTATATACGTTAGTATTAGAGTAAATCAAATTAATTCAACTCAATTTATATATATAGGTCACTACATACTAAATCAAACTTAGTGAATTATATTCAATTTACCACTATTCGATTTATATATAAAGCTCAAATTTATTACATTCGATTTATTAGAGAATTATAAATTAAATTGACTTCATTTGATTTATTAGTAGTGTATTATGTAATTCGAATCATATTGATTCGATTTAGTTCTATAATGGCTAATTCGAATTTAATGAATTCGATTTATATTTAAATTTAGTGTATTATATAATTCGAATTATATTGAATCAACTTAGAGTAGTAATGACTATTTTAAATTTAATGAATTTAATTTATATAAAATTATAAAGAAAAACATTCACGAAAGTCATTTAGTTTGAGACTTTCATGTAATATTGTTATGTGTTTAATTTATGTACGTAGTTTACCCAAAATTTTATATAAGACGCCATTTTTTCCCTTTTCTTCTAGATATGGAAAATAATACTATACTACTTATTACTTGGCATCAATAGTATGTTTATAAACTCAGTCAATCACATATTTTACAGCCATGTGCCTCAACCTGTTCTTTATTATGATTTCTGATAATTTTATGATTTTTTATTATTTTATTAATTATATTATGAATGTCTTTTTATTTGATGTTTATTTGGACTAATCACAATAGCTAATTTTTATGAAAATCCTTTATTATTATTTCCTTATTGGACACTTATTGACATATTGAATGACTATCTAATAATTATATATTATTATTCTCTCCAACTATTCCACTAATATATCATTATTTTCTAAGTTTTCGTTAATAATGAAATTGCCCAAAAATTTTGAATATGGTCGTAGTAGTGGTTATTATACAGTTCAAGTTGTTTCTTTTCTATACTCTTGGTATATACTCAAGTACAAGAATATTCATGAATAATGCATTATATAGGTCCAAATTCCAAACCTTTAAAAGAATAATATTGATTCTCATTTAATTTGGTATGCAGATATTTTTTTCTCTTTCTTCAACTTTGATTGACACAAAATGTAAACAGAATATTTTTTCTTACAACATTAGTACAACGAAGTTATATTGGTTTTGAAAATATTAAATTTTCTCGTATGTGTAACTGTTGTGTATAGTATATAATACTTCCTATCATAAGAAGTGACAGAAGTTTTATTTCAGAACAAATTGAAAATCTGTTATGCATGTTCATACTAATAACTAGTTTTTTTTATAGGAAGCTATTACCATGAGGTAGCTAGTAAATTATTATTATTATACCTAAGTTTAATTAATTTGAATGTAATTTTGTAAGTAATTTTGGATATATATATATATATATATATATATATATATATATATATATATATATATATTAAGAGAATAAAAATATTTTAAATTTTTTATCTTTAATTTGTCTTAAATTATTTTTGGTAATTATTAAAAATTTTAACTAATATTGATTCATTATTTTTATGATTAACTAATATTTTGGTTTATTTTTGTTATATAGTTATACAAGACTATGGGAGTTAGTCACGTGAAGAGAAGTACCATTATTGACCTGGGCTGTATTTTAAAAAAAATACCAAAAAAAATCATAGAAAGGAAAGGACTAAAAAAATTAATAGACGTGCTCCTTGAAATTGGATATAGAAAGCGTAAGAACAAGTTTAAAATCCTAACCTAATTGATTGGAAATAGTGATTGGATTTGAGAAGAATTAGGGTTTTAAAATTGGAGAAAAAGAGGTGTATTTGGTAAGGATGATGAAAATGACACTGTTATCAAGTTTTAAGAAAAACATAGCGTCAATTAAAAAAAAAAGATAATGTAAATCATGAAACTTGGATAGAAGTATAATTTATCAATCGGGAACCACTCACATAAAGACGTCTAAAACGTCTTTTTTTAAAGATGTTTTTAATAATTAAAATTTAACACATATAATCGATTAAATAATGTTATTTTTGTCAAAATTAGGTTAGACAAATTGATTTAAGAAAAAAAAAATGGTGAATCAAATTTTGAACTGGTCTAAATTAATATTATTTTTTATAGAAAATGACTACAATATCCTTATTATAGAAAATGATTAAAATACTTTTATTATATATATATTAATTCTAAAAATTCTAAATCCAAACCCTATAACAACAGAAAAATAAAAGACTAGAATTTAGGATTATCAAAATTAATATATATATATATATATATATATATATATATATATAAATATTTTAGTCATTTTTTATAATAGGGTATTATAGTTATTTTCTATAAAAAATAATATTTATTTAGATCAGTTCAACATTTGATTCACAATTTTTTCAGTCAAATCAATTTGTCTAGTCTAATTTTGACAAAAATAACATGATTTAATCGATTATATATATTAAATTTTAATTACTAAAAAACATCTTTAAAAAAAGACGTTTTAGGCGTCTTTATCTGAGTGAATCCCTTATCAATAATCACTGTATAATCACAAGAAGTAATTTATCCTTTATTTTAAAAAGAGTAGAGTAGAATTCACCTATAGAGAGAGAATTCAATCAATTCATCGTAACAAAATGTTTTAATTTAGACATTTAGCTAAACTACCACATCATTATAATTGTGTGATTAATTACTCAAAATGCAAAAACTTTATAGGGTAAAGATAAGCTATAAAAAATTGTTGAAAAATTAGGCGCGGACAAAAATATTTTTAAAATAATAAAAATATTCTAAAAAATTTAAAAGTTTGATGAAAATAATTAGTTTTTGAATAGAAAAATGATTTGCTGAGAAAATAATATACTCTATATTTGTTATGTTTTGAAAGCATTTGGAAGCATTTTTGTCATTTTGATTTTTTAGAGATAGTTTTATTATTAGCCAAATATTTTTGGGTTTTTTGCGGTTAATAGTCATATATATATGATTTGGTTATTATATATATGTGAAATTTTCTTAAAACAAACCGTGAATGATGATTAACTTCTTACTATCTACAAATTTTAATTCAATGTGAATAACGACCATGATGAAATGTAAAAACTTTCAATAAATACAAAAATAATATATATAAAATGAGGAGGAATCTACCTGGTATGAGAGTTGTTGACTTATACTATTAATAAATTTCTATGCACAATAAATTTTGTCAATCTAACTGTTGAATGACTTGAATCATGTCATATAATAATAATAATAATAATAATAATAATAATAATAATAATAATAATAATCAAGCTGACCAAATTTCATATAATTTAGACATCAATAAGTTTGTCATCTAATTTCTTTTTTGTATTTTTAACATTATATTATACATAAAAATAAAGTGTTATAGCAACATATCAAATTAATCCTAAATTTTATAAAGCTTTTTTATTGATCTATATAATAAGTTTGCGGAACTTAATGGTGGTTAGATTGATGAAATTCACATAATAAACCGGCAAAACTTACACCGAGTGTAAATTAATCCATTCTCATATATTATTATTACTACTTTATAGTAGCAACATAAAATTTGTCCTTTTAATAAATCTCAATGGTGCGAAAATTGAATAAGTGATGAATGATTTTTGGTTTAGGGTTAAAGTGTAAGATGAAAATAACAATACTTAGAAAGTGTTTTTTGGATATCGAAGCAACTACACATAGTTTTTGTGTCCAAAATTAGAACACGAATTCTTGGTTTCATCCATGCAAGGGTTGTCCCCATCCCACTCCTTCGCTACCCTTAGCTTTTTCCATGGATGGGCCCCTAAACCTCTTAGACCCCCACTTGACCCATAACCGACAATTTACTCCTTAATTAATCACAACCCATTATTTCTTCTTATTCAATGTTATGTCATGAAATAATAATTTATCCTTACCACTATACTTCCAAACGTGAGATGCTTAATTTGATGTTAACATAGATTTCAACATATAATTTTATACGATTTATTATCTTATTTTGGCATAATTTATTTATCATTTTACTTAAAGTTTCATGTCAATAATTCATTGAATAGTATAAAGTAGAGTATATGAAAAAATGGAGAAATATAGACAAAAAAAATTGTAAAAGTAAATTAGATTTGGAAAATGAACATGTGAGTAGAGAAGGCAGCTTTTTTTTTTCTTTGGTAATTTTTTCTCAATGAATGCAATGAATTAACTAAAAAGGAAAAGTACAAGGAGACAATGAGTATAGTGAAATAATGCAATTATGTATATAGTAACCTTCTTTTTTTACTTGTGATTTTCGTGATGAAAAAGTTTAGAAGGTCAGCACTTTTATTAAAATTTGTCTAACACTTAACCAGCAAAAAAAGTAAGTAATTTCATACTATTAGATAAAGTTTCAAACCATTCAAAATATCAATAATGACTAATTGATGGTACTCATCTTCTGTGATCTTCGTAAGGATGTAATATATTTTTATTTTATTGGGCCAATTTTAAAATCTATTATTTACATTATTTACAAAAGTCATTATCTACCTAACAAAACCAAACTAAAAAACATCTGAAATCAAAAGAAATATTCAAGAGATAAATTACAAAATTATAGACAGAATTATCATGATATAGTAAAAATAGTAGTAGTATTATTATTATATATCAAAATAAATACACAAATGGATCATTTCCTTTTCATTTTTCACAAACAAAACAAAAGATAATTACTTTGGAGGAGTTTTGACATTTGACTCCACACAATCTTTAATTTGTACACACAGCATGCTGAGTATATAAGTAGTTCCAATTTCATGAATAAATGTGAGAGAAACTAAAAGTAAGACACGTCACAAATTAACTCTTGATAGATATACTATATGATGATGAAGCAATGATTGATGACAGAAGAAAATGAAGGTGATTAAGAAAGACAAATTACATAATAATTGTTGATTGATGTATGGAGGAGGTAGCTAGAAGAATCTAGCGCAAGAAGATCGTAGGTCCATTTCTTGGGTCCAAGCGTTTCGGTCCTGAATGTGCAAGTGCCAGTAGGTTTGAGCCAGCGTGTCTGGGTCCATTATTGTTCCATCAACAATTCCACTTCCTACTACTACTCCACTGTTACTGCTACTTAACTCCCCATATGATGATGCTACTATTCTTTCTTGAGACGACGCCGTTTGCCCTCTACAACATTCCACACACACATACTATAATTGCCATTTGCCCTACCACTAAACTACACTTATTCAGTTGCCATTTTTTTGGGTTTTCTCAAAATTATTTTTATTTATATTCAATTTCAGTAAAAAATACTAGAAAATTATCAGAATTTATTTTTTATCACTAATTTATTATTAATATTTAAAAGTATAAATTAAAATATGTTGTTGAATTACAAAATTGAATATATTGAATAAATAATTAAAAATAATGATAAAAAATAATAAATTTTAATAAGTCTCTAATATTTTTCTAATTTTTTCTGTTGCTAATAAGTTACTTATTTCTCTAATATTTTTTTAGTGTATTTTAGTGTAATTGATGTGATCAATTCATACTATTTAAGTGAAAGATGACACTTAGCTTGATGTTATTTTGGTGTATGTATAGTATTATTGAGACCAATCATTTTATGTGTATAGTTCAATACTAAAATCAATTATCAGCGTATAATATATTTTAAAATATAAAATATATAAATTAAATTATATATGTATTATAAATACAAAGTGATTGATTTTATTACTTAAATAATATTTTTGTATTGAGACATACATTTAATATAAAGACAGAGAAGAGATGAAACAAAAAAAAGTAAGTAAACTTTAATATGTAATTAGTAGTTATAAATTATATATATGAAACTAAGACTTTAATTTTGGTTTAAAAATAATATTTTTCTTTGTTGTTTGTTTTCCTATTTTCTATAGGTTTTATTAACGATACCAATTAATTAAGATTTAGATCTTTTAAATTATAAATTTCACTTTAAAAGATAAAATATGATCTCTTATTTTTGAATAATTTTTTTTTATATTTTTTTGTTTCATCTATAAAATAAATAATAAATAATCACATTTTATTTTCTAAAATAAAAATTTAAAATTTAGAATATCCAAATTGAATTAATTGCTATGCATTGATGATGTACAATAGAATAATAATAGACAAGTGACAAATCATTGGGTACTTATCTATACTGATTTAGCATTTTCTTAGCTTTCACACTTTATAGACTAGCAATGTATTAAAATCTTAAAATAATATGAAAAAAATTTCAAGTGTACTGTAGAACATCAGTGTTCTAGTTATTTTAACCATTGATTTTAATTAATATATATTATATATATATTTTATAATTTAGATCAACAGTTAAAACAAGTAAAACACTAGTACAATTGAAACTCTTCCAATAATATGAACTTAAAAGTATGTTTGTATGTTTTAGTTTTCCATTAAAACTCCTTATATGTAAATTTATTAAGCAATATTATTCTTACCATTTTTCAAGAGAAAAAATAAAGAAAAAAGAAAAAAATTGAGGTAGGTCGTTAATGGGTAGAATAATAACTAGGAATCGAAGGGGGTGTGGAATTGGAACAAGATAATAATTGGCAAGTAACTAGGTGGAAGATCCGAATGAGGATATATATGATATAGGATGATGATGAGAGTGGAAAAAAAGGAAGAGGATCTTGTGAAGAGAAATATATAATTAAATAAAGAAACGAAACGAACCTGGGTGGGCCAACAACACCATCTATGATAACATGGGCTACGTGCACTCCCTGAGGTTGAAATTCCCTCGCCAGGCATTGCGATAGTGCTCTCAATGCGAATTTCCCACAGCCTGTATTTTCATGGAAGTATTTAAATAAGAGTAACACATAATTAAAATAAACAAGAAGAGAGTGTATTATATTGTATTTACATAATTCAGAGTATCCAGCAATGCCGTTTAGAGAAGCGGAGCAGCCAGTGAAGAGAATCGTGCCCTTTCCTCTTTCCACCATGCCCGGCAGCACCTTAATAATTATTCCTTCACTTTATTAATTCCATCGAAAAGTAAACTACAAATTCCTTCAATCACTATTCGTTGTATTCTGCTGTGATTGGCAGTTAAACATGAAATAGAAAATATAGCGTTCTCTCTGCACTTTTTTAAACATGTGATTGTTACCTGTTGAGCGCAGTGAAAGGCGCCAATGGAAGAAACAGCAAGGGATTTCTGGAAGGAGTCTAGGCGGAGGTCGTGGAAGGAGGTGTTTTGGAGTGGATGATAGTAAGCATTGTAGACGAGGACCTCGACGAATCCGAGGGACAGCACTCCTTCGAAGGCCTCCCTTACACTTCTTGAGTCAGAGCAGTCGATTCGAATCGCGAACACCTGCGACTTCTCTTCCCGTGCTATCTCCTCCGCAAATCTCGACAGCCTCCCTGCATCATCCACTCAATTCAATTATTTGATATAATTATGATTTTGTGTGTTGCTGATGATGAGTGCTACCTAAGTCGCGAGCAAGGATGGCCACCGTGTAGCCTTCGTGAGCGAATTTGCGGGCGATTGATAGTCCCAGATTGGGGCCCACCCCGACGATGGCAGCAATGCCTCGTGACGAAGCAGAACTGCTTACCATGCTTCGCATATTTGACAAATGAAGGATTGATTAATTAATATTTAGAAATTTGAAATTTTTGAGTGAGAAACAAGGAATGAATAGTAGTAGTGGTGGTGGTGGCTGGATTGTTGAGTTAAAGGAGAGGGAGACTTAATAGTACTAATATAAGAGGAGTGGGAAAGTGAGAAGGTAGATTAAAGAAATTATTGGATTGGTGGAGAGAATGAGATGTGTCCTCCGCCCTGTCTGAATCATTGCCCTCCTCACCTCTCCATCCTCAACACAAATATAAATGATTTCCCTATTAGGAAATATTATTTCTGTCAGGTGACCGCTGCATATATTACTTAGTATGGGAGTAACAAAAATAAACAAGCGCATTCGATTTTATTGTTTTTGTTACTAATTAACTATTAAAATTAATGCGATTTTATTGTTTTTGTTACTAATTAACTATTAAAATTTTTTTAAGTGTATAGATATAGTGATATTTTAATAATTTTTAATGATTAATCTTAATTATAAAAAATATATATAATATATATAATTAAAATTAATAGTTAAAATTTATTAAAATATTAATGCATTAATATATTTATTTATTTTTTAATTATTAATATTTACAAATATAAAATAAATATATTATTAAATTATTAAACTAAAAAAAATAGATTAAAATTTAATTTGATAAAATTTTTATTTTTTAAAAATAGTTTATAAAAACTAACTTTTAAAATTTATAATATTTATGTTTGGTAAATAAAATTAAAAATGCTTTTTAATAAGTACAAGTAATAACAAATATATTTGGTAAAATAGTTTTCAAAATTTAAAAACAGTCTTGTTATATATACAAGTATTTTTGGCAAATAAATCAAAAAAACTTAATCCTAACACAATAAAACCCACTTACATAACGCACACGTAAAATCACTCCATTTTTTTCTCCTCCTCCTCCTCTTCCTTTTTTCTTCGCGTTCCTTCTTATTCGTGTGTTTCATCTTTATTGTCGTTTTTTATTGCTGCTATTATTGCTACATTTTATTTCTCCTCCTCTTTTTATTGATTTTGCAACATTGTGTTTTTTTCTTTCTTTAAGTTTTTTCTTCTAAGAAGAATTATGAGAAAATAAAATAACAAGATGAAGAAGAAGAAACAGTAAAAAATGAAGAGGAAGAGAAAAAGTTTTGAATATACATAACTTATCAGAATATAAATACACTAAAAAATTTCTAAAATACACCAAAAATTTTTCAAAATACATCAAAACGAGAATAGAACAGATTCATCACAATAATAATTCAAATTCAGAATTTCTACACCGAAAGTTTGCTACAAATGTATAAAAATATTTCTTTTAATGCATTTTTCTTCTTTTTCTTTTCCTTATTTCTTTTTTTCTTTTAATTGAATGAATGCAGCTTCATCATCTTTTAAGTAATTTTGCAACATTATGTTTTTATTTATTTATTTATTTATTTATTTTGTTTTTATTCTTATCAAGTGAGTAAAACAAGAAGAAACTTGAGAAGATAAAATAAGAATAAAAATATGAATAAGAAAAAAACAAATGATGATAATGATGATGAAAAGAAGAAAAAATAGCAGCAGAAGATAAGGAGAAGGAAGAGGAAGACTTTTGAATTATGCCGAATTTATCTGAATATAAATATACCGAAAATTTTTTAAAATACACCCGAAGATTTTTAAAAAGACCAAAAGTTTTTCAAAATACATTGAAATGAGAATGAAACAAATTCATCACAATAATAATTCAAATTCAATACTTCTACTCCAAAATTTTGCTACAAATACACAAAAATATTTCTTTTAATGCATTTTTTCTTCTATTTTTTTATTACTTTCTTTCTTTTAGTTGAATGAATGTAGGTTCATCCTCTTCCAAGTAATTTTGAAGCATTATATATTCTTCTTCTTCTTTATTTGATTTTTTTTTATTTTTATTCTTGTTAAGAGAGTAAAACAAAAAGAAATTTAAGAATGTAAAACAAGAAGGAAAAGATAAAACAAGAAAAAAAAGAAGAAGATGATGATGATGAAAAAGAAGAAGAACCAGCAGGAAAAGATGAGGAAGAGAAAGAATTTTAAATTATGCAAAACTTATCAGAATAAAAATATACCGAAATTGCTTAACAATAACACAAATTTCTTAGTTTTTACACCGAAAATTTGCTACAAATATACAGAAATATTTTTGTACTGATTACGACGCACAAACTGAATTTAAAAACAACACACAAAAATGACTGAATTATCAATAAAAATACTTCCAAATCAATTTTGGATCAGGCAGCGTCATCGATATGGCAAAAATTATACGATAACGATAATAATAACGGCGATAACGATAACAATGATACTTATAAGAAGAAGACGACGATGACTATAACGATGATGATCATGATGACGAAGATGATGAAGGAGAAGGAGAAAAAGGAAAGAGGAGAAGAAATTCTAATGAGAAAAGGAGGAGGAAGAGGATGAGGAGGAGGTGATGTTGGTGACGACGATAACGAAAGAGAAAAATAATGAAAAAGACGGAGAAAAAGAAGACGAAGTATCAGGGGTAACAAAAAAGAACGTGTGCAACAGTGGCGCGAAGAAGAACGTGCGCGCATGAGTGTAAATGACTTGTTGGACTTGTTTGGTTAATAAACTTGTATGTAGAGATTTATTCATTTAAAAACAGGGTTTAACTAATGATAAGCTTACCATTAATGACAAATTTTAAATATTTTTATTTAATGAATCCAAAATAAATGCATTGAAAACTTAAATCTTTTATATTTTCAATCAAAACTTCTTTTAGGACCCTTAAAAATATTATAATAGACATTAATGTAAGAATTAAATTTAGATATTAATTAATGTATAATTTTATATTAGACTTTATAATTTTGATAAGCACGATCCAACTTTAAAAAATCTCCCTTTAGATATTTTTAAATATATCCTCATTTTTAAAAGATGAAGCTCAAGCACAAGAATTTTTTTATTTACTAAACGCAAAATAAAGTGTTTGCAATACCTTTTCAAAAAATTTTACCAAGCCAAATCTAAAAAATTAAATTGATAACTAAGTAATAGCTAAAATCAATAAATTTGAAGGCTCCTAGCATTTTTCAATATCAGTAACCAATTTGATTAGGTTTATAAGTTTTTTTATTTTTAATTTATAAAAAGTTACAACATTCATGTTTGATACAATTTTCAAAATTAACTTATGACTTTCGAAAAGGTCATTTAAAATACTTGTGGAGAAGTTAAAAACATGACTTCTCCTGTAATAAAAAGTTTTTATTACTTTTTTTTTTAAATAAGTACTTTTGTGACTAAAAATTCAAACACAAAATAATTTATTTATAAATTACTTTTAATATAAATCCTTATGTTTTAAGCTTTTTTTTTTCAAAAAAAACTTAATTAAGTTATTTATTCAATTACATTATGTACTTCTACAAAAAATAAGTCATTAAATTAATCATTATAAAAAATATATGCTAAATATAAAAATATAAAAAATTAAATTAATTAATTCATATATTTATATATAAGTACATAATAGTTAATTTTTCGTATATAAATAATATTTTTAAAAGAGAAAGTATAGAAAAATAATGATAATTATGAACAATGTGAACAATAGATTAAAAAAAGATAAAATTAAAATTAAAAATTAGATTATTAAAGCAATTCCAATGGACAAGAATTAATTATAATAATTAAATACTTATATTAAATATAAAAATACTTATAATAATTAAATACTTATATTAAAATTAATACTTATATTAAATAATTCAATAATAATTAATTCAATAATAATTATAATAATTAATTATATTAAATAATTATATTTCTATTTAATTAATAATTTATATTAATTATTTAAATAAAAATTAATTTATTAATAATTATAATAATTAATTAGATTAAATAATTAATTTTTTATTTAATTAATAATTTATATTAATTATTTATATCATAATTAATATTGAATATTATTTATATTATTATATTAAATTATAATTAATTAAATTTATTTATATTAAAAAATAAATTTAATTTTTACTCTTTACAAAATAATTTTTGGTCGGGTTGGTTATTTTTATTTTTAAAATGTAAAATATTTAATTACTCTATTGAACGTTATAGTTTCGAAAAATTTTCAATTAGGTCCTATGCTTTTTTTCTTTTTAATTGGGTCCCTGCACCAAATTAGTGTAATCCCGAATTATATATTGTGTATTATTGTTATATATGAATTTTTTTAATATTCATATCTTTTAATAGTGAATTATTTTTAATTTTATAAATTTAAATAATATTATTAAAAAAAATAATTATATTAATTTTAAGTATTTTAATTAATTAATTAAGTGGGACCACAATAAAGACTAAATTTAGTTCCTCCTAATGGAGAAGAGAGAGATGCTTTGAGTTTCTATTTACGGTTTGAGACGCAAAAGCTGATATGGAGTTACTTTTGATGACAGGTGGGCCAAAAATAGAGATTGGGATGAGTTCCTTACTGGAGATAGTCTTAATTAATTATTTAATTTTAAATTTTAACATTTGAAAAATTTGGATAATTAAACACATTCACACTACGTATAGTTACTCCTACTTTCATCATAACCTATCAATCTCTGATACATGCCCAAAACTCGCTGTCATCAATCTCCGGTCCATGGCAAAAACTCATTGTTGTTGCTGGTTATAGCCGTTCTGATGGAGCATAAAGCCGCCGTTCTTGGCAGACGGTTATTGTAATTCTTATTAGGATGGTTAGTTTAACTATATATAATTAACAAATGTTAGATGTTCATTTCATTAGGTAGTCGGATGGTTATTTTAATAACTACCTATATGGTTGTTTGTTGAATTTGGATCTATCTCAAATTTCTCAGATACCACAAGGTTGGTGTTCGACGGGTGAGAGCTCGACGAAGGATGGGATGGGTGGCGTAGAGCGATAGGGCGACGAAATCAGCGTCAAAGATTATGACGGTATGAAAAGAGAGAGACGGCGGTGGTTGAAAACGACCCCGAAGTTGTCTTCCGGTGCGAGAGAGAGACAAGAGGGGCACGACAGATGCATGACGGAGAGGATGAGCCCTTCAGTGATGTTGGCTGCCGGCGAGGGAGAGACAGACACACAATGGAGATGACTTGCCTCCGCGATGATGGCTGCTGGCGAATGAGAGAGAGACGCACGATAGGGATGACGGGCCCCTCCGCGATGTTGGCTGCCAGCGAGGGAGAGAGAAACGTGTGGGTAGGGGACTACAGGGGGCGACAATGGTGGTTGGTGAGGGAGTTTTTAATGCACGTGAGGTGGGATAATTGATGAGGATGGGGTGGCAGACGGTTTGGAGAGGACAATGTTTTGATAAATTAGGGTTTAGGATGGTTAATTATTTGAAATAACCTATGATGCACGGACACGGGATATGCCGACAGACAAATTTTAAAATCTTACATAATACAGGGACACGCATACATATAAAATATAAAGTATATTTTAGATGAATCGCAATGATATTTTGATATTTTATTGATATTAAAACATAAATTAAAATTTTTAATAATTTTTAATATTTAATTATATCAATTATTTAAAATATTTGTTTGTTTTAATAAATAATAATATATAGTATATCTAAATTTATTTTAAGATTATGTGTTAAGAATAAGACTAGACACGCTAACACGTGATGGTATTTAAGTGTGTTCAGGCGTGTCTAGAGAAGAATTTTTTATTTTTTATTAAGACACGGTTTGACACAACAAACACGCATGTCGAACGAATGTCGGTAAGTGTCGTGTTCAAAATGTGTCCGACACACAGACACGGTAACTCAGCGAAGTATCTGTACTTCATAAAAAATAACTATGTGGATTTTTTTATTTAGATAATTATTTGAGAAGTGTTTTTTAATTTTTTTTTCTTGTACTAGACCAAATTTGTCGTCTATTATCCACATTATTTAAATTTCTCATTGTCTTCCTAATAGAATTGTTTTTAAAATAAATCATAAAAAATGTGTTTCAAAGATTTAGTTGCAAGCAAATATTCTAAAAACAATAAAAATTTTACTCTTCAAACATTTTAAAAATATGACAAAAACTACTATATTAACAGAAACTGACAAATAACAATGTTTATGTGGCAAATGTAAATGTAATAATAAGATAATGTTTGTCACCTTAGTCTTAGTTTTTGTTAATAGAAACATTTATTTTACATTTAACAATTTTGGTTATGTTTCTGAATCATTTTAAGAATATATATATATATATATATATATATATATATATATATATATATTTATAATAGATTTTTTCAATGTCTAAATCTTTGCGGAGCATTTTTGTTGATTTACGTTAACTTACAACGATATCTACGTAAAAAATTAAACTCTTCAATATTAAAAGAGTAGGATTTATTCCCGTTTCACTCGATTTTTTATAATCTCGAATTGGATATCGAATCGAGTTTGTATCAAAATTTTAATTTGGAGAGCAAATACGATTTTTTTAAAAATAATGAACTCAATCCAAAAATTATTTAATATTTGTATTAAAACAAACTGCATCAAATTATTAGTAACAAATTATAACAAATAATATGAAAATATGTAAAATAAATAAATAAATTATTTAATAAAAAATGTAAAAAGTAAAGTGAAAATTAACAAAAACAGAATAACAATAAAATTTCTAAAACAAAAAGAGATTAAAAAAAAGAAAAATGAAGAATAAGAAAATAAAATAGATTCCTAACACTCACATGCACTTGTATTTTATGGCCTTTAGTTGCGTCACTAAGATTAAGAATTTTTGTAGAGTTTTGTGTGATAATTTAAAAGAGACGTTTTTATTATGTTGATCTAGTATCATATCAACCTTATCACCAAACTGGTTAAGATCCTTATTCTCTCGTGGTTTAACCTTTTTCGTGCTTCATTGCACTTGATCCACTTTATGAGGGGTTATTCTCAATGAGCATTCATGAGAAATTTTATAGTAATTATTTTAATTTATTTTAAATTTAAAATTGATCTAATTTAATCTATAATTTAATTTAAAATTGTAATAAATTATATTTTTATATTTATAAAAATTATATTTCTATACTTATAAATACTCATATTTTATTTATAGTATAAATAAATTAATTATGAATATATTTCGTTTACATTAAAAACAAAATATATTGAATACATTAATTTTCGATATCACAAGTGCATCTGTTTTATTTGTTTAAAATTAGTGTCTTATCTTGTTTGAGATAAATAATAGAACAGAAAAATATAAATAGTGTCTAAATCATCTATACCATTAAATAAAATATTTAAAATATTTATTTAAAAAATCCTATAAACAATTGATTTATTCTTAAACTCTTATCAACCATCTCTCAAATATATTGCTAGTATAATTAAGAGTTTGCACATACATACAACAATAATTTCTTAGATTTTGGAATCCGTGTATGCCAAATAATTCGCACTAGAACATTGATTGGATAGATGCATGCCCACACATACATGCATATACATACGCGTATATATAAGTGTGTGCCCACCACTCATCTTTCCAGCTTGATCAAAGGAGCATTGCAGATGTGCTGTAGTGTTCACTTTCAGACATGATGTTCAAGTTACAATACATCAATTCAGTTTATTTATTTATTTATTTCAGACATCAAGTGTTTGTTAAGTGAAAGACAATGCTTTTTGGTGTTCTAATAATGAGTCGGATATTATGGCCTTTGCTAGCGGATGATGATATATATTCCAATCTATTGTACTCATTATATATATCTTGAAGATTTCATGTGGTGGGAGTTTAATTAACAGCTGAATATCATCATATTCAAGTGGATGTGGTATAAATTGCTACGCTTGCATTGTTTAGATTATAAAATTTATGGTATAGTTATATCTGTACCTCAAATAATGCTGTGTATCAGTAAAAAAAAAAAATGATGTGTATTAGAAGTATCTATTATTAAATAATCTAAAAATAGAGAAGATAGAAGATTTAAAAGATGTATAAGAAACTAAAGTTTAAAGAGAGTTAATCTGAATCAAATTAAGTCAAGTTCAACCTCGATTCGTAAAAATTAAATTTGACTAACATACATTTGAGTCTATTTGGTAAGTTTAAGCTTCATTCACAAAAATTTATCACGGATTTAAAGTTATGTCATTTGAATTATAACTTAGCATCTAAAAAATTATATATTATTATTACTTAAATAATAAAATACATAACATACATAATAAGCAGTGTATATAAAATTCTATATTATTATTACTATTTAACCTCAATTTATTTAATATATAGGTTTAAATTCAAGCACAAATTGAACTTATAAACTCATAAGTTTAACTTATTAACCTATTTATTAAATAGAGATTGAGTTGATTCACGAGTTAGTTTGATTCATTTTCAACCATAACAAAGACTACTAGGTATTCATTAAATAATGATTTTAGATTTTGATCGGTTACTTCAAAATCGGTCCAAGACAACAAATTCAGAACCGAAAACTACCAAATGAAATAACTTTTTTGAAAATATCTCTAACTAAACCACTAAAAATCTAGCTATTCTGTAAAACTAGTAAAAGATACCTTCTTAAAAATAGCTCAATATTATACGAGTGACCCACTAAGTCATAGATACGCGATTAATTTCATATTTTCTCTAAAGAACTCACTCTTTCTTATTTGAGTGTTAGGAATTCTTTTCCAGATACCCACCGCTGTTGTTCTTGAAAGAGATCGAAATATTATCCTCTTTGTCCAAAGAAAACAAGTCAAACACCAATGGAACGACCTATACCATGAAACAGTTACTCATACAAGAACATATTTGATTTTTATAATTTCCTTGTTTCATTTATTTAGGTAAATTAACTATTTTTTTTATTGCTAGCTGATATTAGTTAAGATGTTCTTTTTATAAATTAACTATAATATTTTTTTGTATTAAAAAATTATGATCATGAAATACTTAACTTTTATATATTTTTGTGCAATATGACCTTTTCTAAATTCAAACTTCATATATTTCCACTAATGTAATAAATCAAAATAAATAAATAAATAAAAATTAAATGACACTAACATGAGAGAGAGAGAGAGAATTAAAGAACCTTGTGTAAATATGCCAATATGGCATTACATAATATAATTTAGTATTTTTTATGATTTAATATAATTTAATAATAAACTATTAAAATGGTAACAAAAAATTTATATTACTGACAAAAATAAGTTTAAAAGATACAAACAAAAAATAAATTTCCAAAAAATTTGAAAAAATGATCAAATAACTATATATTAAATATATATTTTAAAAAAGTAAAGATCAGATATTAATATAATTTTTTTTGTAAGCATTATTTAAAAGAAAAAATATTTTCACTCTTAAAAATTTGTTAATTTTATATCAAGTGATGTTTTTTTAAAAAAATTATTGTGAATTTACTAAACTTTTTGGAAAAAAAAATAGAAACAAAATTTTGCTCCGATTTTATTGATTCTAAATATGAGCGTACAAAATCCCACATTGGTTAAGAATAAAAGGAAAAAAATATAACTTATGAATATGAACGACCAATAAATTTATTATTTTGAGATTTCAAATGAAATTATGTTATGTAAATTACACTGCTACATTTTTTGTTCTTTTTTAATCCATTCATTAACTAAAGTCTCTTTTTATTTCTCCATAACATATATAATAAAGTTCTGCTAAACTAACTAGGAGTGCAGCTAACTCTAATTAATTCATAATTAATTAAAAAGTAGGTCTATTATAAAAAAAAATATCTATTACCCTAATTTTTAAATTTTTAAATTAAAAAAAATTTAACTTAGTTAATTTATATTATAATTGCCTCTAAACTTTTTCTATATAATATGTAATAAGTGGGACAACCAGTTATACAGGATTACGTTGCCATTGATATTCGGAGTGACGCATCAAATAGACAAATAAATCCAATGTATATCTTGGATTTACAGCACTTTGGCGTTTCTGTATTTGTATTATAGTGTAGGTCTAGACTTTAGATTGAACCTTCACTTTTGAGGTGGCTACGGATCCACATTACTCTGAAAAGAGAATGAGAGAATATAAGAAAATTTTCGAGAAGATTGGCTAGAATTTACAATGAAGTCACTGGAATTTTAAGGATAAGAAACATAATATGTATGTTATCTTTTATATAGATGACAACACTTCTCGACTTTTTCTATGTTTAGAATATATTCTCCCTACAAAAATTAGAGTTCCTCGATTAGGTGAACGACAAATAACACGAGTTGAAAAAAAAAAGTGTAAAGATGCTTTCATGAAAGTGAAAGAAAAGAACTAGAGATTCATATAATTAAGAGATTGGAATTTAACATGTGACTTATTATTTAGTGTTTACGTACAGAAGATTGCAATATAAGTGGTCCTTTATGTGAGGGGAGGGAAAAAAAAAAAGGTAAAATTGATAACCTAGAGGATGAATATTTGTTCACATGAAAGATACTAGAGGTCGGTGTTGAATAGTGCTTAATTAGTTAGAGTTATGTATGTGTTATGTCAAATCACAGTGTTGCTTATTACTCGGTTGACTATTATTAAACGCTACGATTTGATTCCAAGGTGTTACGACCTGATGAATATGTAGTGCTTCATATGAATGTGATTTTAGCCAAGTGATAGGAGGGGTATTAGTACTTATAGAGATTCTAAGGCTTAAGTCAGTAATATAATAAGTGAGAATTGATTTAAATTTACGAAAATTAGGGTGATTAGTCTACTTAAAGTTTAAGTTGTCTCGTAGTTTCATTATTAGGAGTTTACTATTAGTCATGGGGTGACATTATATGCCTTGTTGCTATGTTTGTATGCCAAGTTGAGGTGAGGTCTAAAAGAGTCGGGTTGCTTCATGTTGGGCCTAGGTTAAATTCCTGTGTTGTGGATATCATTAGGCCTAGTGTATCTCAAGCCACTGGACTTGACGCTCATTGTCGTAACACGACCTCTACTCGATTGCCGAGCTCATCGTTATGACAAAAATGACGATGAGATTACAACTTTATTACGTGGAGTTTCCTTATCTTTTGCACTTTAATCGGTCTCTATTATTCTTTATCTTTTACTCTAAAATATTAATCACAATACAAAATTTTTCTTTATCCCCATCAACTGTTGAAGTTTTTTCCATGTACGCTTTGGGCACATTGTTAGAGCTATACTCATACGTTATCAACTTCTTTTATATGTCCTATTTTAAAAAATAATTTTGTGGAATAATAATTTCGGTACATAGTCACTATATTTTCATACAACAGTAAATGACTTAACCTGCTAAGCCTTGTAATTTGGTTCAACTACGAGTCTAGTGACGCGAGCTATAACCCTATCCTAGTTGACTAATTAGACTAGATAAGTTTAATTGATTTCGAATTTGACCTACTATTTTATATTTAACTATGTCAGTTTTTACTCAAAATCAAATCTCGAGTTAGGCTTTTGAGTCAGATATAATTTTTTACAGCCTCACGGATTAGTTCTTGCTTTATCGAGTAGAAAAAATACTGTAGGAATCAAAACAAAAAATACAGGTGAATACTGGAATGGAAATCATCGAAAGAAACATGATTGCTAGGAATGGGAATTGCCCCAAATGCGGTATATCTCTTGATGCATGCCCCTGGTACCCTTCTCATTGGCCATTTCTAGCAATGGAATTGTGAATTGCATGCCCAGGTGTGCAATAATGGATGGCGTGCGTGGTACCTTAGCTTTCCAATTATTGGTTCATCAGTTCCTTTTTCAGGTGCGGATTATTCTTCATATTCTCAATCATCATGCCACTAATTGACACGGTGTTCATTCCATATGGATATGGGTCAACAAGAGCATTCAGAATCTAATGGAAAGATGAAGAGGAAACAGACACGTACTAAGCATTTTGTTGTGTTCTTAACCCAAAGAAAGCAATATTGAGTAGAATCTAAAATAAATAAATAAAAATATCATAAAATAAAATAAAAGAGCCAATCTCATAGCTAAATTGCTATATAGGCTAAGTAACATAAATTCCTTTGAAGCTACGAGACTTTAACTTAGTACGTACAAAAGGAAAAAGACAGACCGAAAGACGAGAATTTAGAAACTGGGTAGTGATATTTCATATTTATCTACTTTAGTGTCTACTAGTATTCTAAATTTTTTGAAATTATATCGATTTTATCCAAACATTGTAGATTATACTAAAAAAATTTATAAAATTAAATTATTTTTATAAAAAAATTATAGAAGATAAAAGTTCTCCCTCGATTAAAAAGACTAAAATTTTTGTAAATAAAAAAATTAAGTAATAAATTTTTTAGTTATTATTTTCATACGAAAGAGTTTAATTTTTTATTAATAATTAATTTTAAAATTTATTATCTAAAATTTGAAAGAATTTAATATGTATATTTTTATATTTTGATTAGGTATTAACTTTGTTATACAAATAAAAATAATTAATTTTTATACTTATTATTTAAAAATAATATACTCTCTCTCTATATATATATCCAGTTTTCATAATTACCGGTTTAAGATATTTATAACTTAAATCGCTGACTCAACAACTTAAATGAGTGACACGTAGTCCACATGTCATCCAAACTTTAAGCATGCTAAATTCTCATTAATCATCGTCATCTTCAGTGGATTCATTAAGAAAGAAAAAAGAAAGAAAGGCCGTGAGAGAGAAGAGAAAGGAAACCATGGAACCTTGACCTTTGGCGTTCGATTTCTTGAGTTCTGTAACTCCAATAAAAAAATCTAATCCAATCAAAATGTTCGTATCTTTTTCATTTTCATGTTGATGCCACTTTTATCGGGATGAAATTGATTGTGGAGCTGTTGTCCCTACATGCAAAGTTCGGATTGAAGAATTATTTTATTTGATTTTGATTTATTTAATAAGAAAAGAATGAATTATGTTTGAGTTTAAATGATTTAGTTTTGAAATGAGATTAGTTGTCGCTCCCCTAAAAGTCTAAAGGCCTTCTCGAGGAATTTAACTAATAAATGATTATTCTTTTATCTTTTGAAAGAAGAGTTGAGTTTGGAAAGAAGAATTGGTTTTAAGTGAAATGGTTTTGAAGGTTTTTGGATAATGTCACAAAGAGGAGATTTAATATTTGAATTACCGAGTAAGATGTAGTGGCATTGTCCATTTGCTCCGGAAAAAAGATGAGGAAGAAGAATAATAAAAACTGAGTTTCAATTATGAAATTGAATGAATATGATAAATTAGGATGATTGATGATGAGTATGTCTACATTTTTTCTCTGGTTGTAAGGGTGACAGGGCCCTATTATCTCTAATGGTGACAGGACACATAATCCCTCTAATGGTGACAGGGCACGTATTCTCTTTAATGGTATTAATGCACAATAGAGAGACAGTGTCAGGATTAGCTATCGGACATACATGCCGAGTTTGGCTATACAACTGACAAATGATGAGCTCATTAGCCATAGAACAGACATGCATCATTCTTATTTGTGCATATTTGTTTGTGAGTGTGATTCCTGTGATTATGGGTGTGCTACATGATTGCTTGATTTCTGTGTTCTTTATTTGTTAAGTCTAAATGTATTCTATTGCTTGTTGATGTTGGCTATGGTAATAAAATGAACATAAATATACACCCTGATCCTACTAAGAACTCTCCAATTATTACCCCCTATTTTCACCTCTTTCAGCTACAGGTGCGAAGGATTAATGCAGAGCTACAGAAGCATAGAAAATTATGTTTACAAGTTGAGTTGTTAGAATTTATTTTTTTCTCACCTTGTTAGTTAGATTTTTATTCAGAGGGGTAGGTTTTGTAATTGCTTTTGTATATAATACTATAATGTATTATTAATATTAAGTATGTGAATATGTGTTGTTTGTTCTTGTTAGAAAAAATTTTAAATTTTTAGTAAAACCATCGATAGAATTACGCCTAAAGGCTCACACCTTATTATTTAATATATGAAAGTCGTTGTAATACCCCCGCTAGCATAGTGGCACACCCGAAAGCGTAACATTCTGATAGTAAGGGTCTTACACTGTCAACTTGATGCCACTCAATTAATGAAAAGTTAATCTACGCAGTAGTCGACTTCTATAATATCGTATGCTCTGGCCTAAGAATGTTAGGATGGACTACTTGGATAACCTCAAGATTGCTGTACGGCATCCAAATAAACTATAACATATCCAAAAGCCACATTCAGGTATTATGACATAAACATAACAACGAACCAGTATAAATGGAAGCAATTCATGGAAGGTTTGACTTACATCATCTACTCACAATCTGTCTAGTCTATGTCTTGTAGTAATGACCTGAGAACCTTTCTCGTCTGATGATGGCAAGTACCTACCCCACCTGGGAGATACATAATGATAAGCATTAAACTTAGGAAACAAATAAATTAAACTTGTGCACTATAAACCACATTCATGAAATATATTCACTTCGCTGCAAGCGGCCATAAAATGCTGTCGAACCCTCTAAGCCTGATTATGGGGAACCTCCAAAATATCCAAGATTGCAGCAACGCTAGTGGCCTAACTAGGTTCTTAACATTCCGATTAGCAACTCGGCAGAAACACCTATACAATCACGACAATGTGGCCAAACTCCAGCTACACTTGCCAAGTCCGTCGAGGTCAGCAACATAGGGGAGCCACCGTAAGTGAACTATGGTTCCAGACTTGTCGTTAAAAACTATCATGAACAACAACATCATGGTGTAACCACGTCCATAAACATGTACCGTGGCCTCTGGTGTATCAACTAGCATGACTCTGAACTTGTTCTAGAACCAGGCATACAACACGGTGAAGTCATCAACACAATCGTCAGGTGGAAGCTCACCAAACAACTCTTCAAACCACTTCCATGCAGACTTTCTCCCCTCGATCAACTGTTCAAAGTCGTTGAGACATCCACTAACTGAAAATCCATCAATAAAGAGGTCGAACTGATATGCCACATCCTGTAAAGTGACCGTGTACTCCCCAAATGGCATATAAAACATGTGAGTTTCGAGACGCTATCGCTCCATAAATGCACTAATCAGTGGCTCATCAAACTTAAACCAATAATCATTCAACCTTGTAACATGTAGTAATCCGGCACTATCTAGGTACGACATTATGCGATCATATAATATCATCTTATGTTGTCGACGAATGCTCTTTACACATTGGGTTGGCTGATAAAACAACAATATACAGTCTCAACTCAACAATGCATCATAATAACAAAACCATATATTAATAGTGAAATTCACCCCTAAACCCCACAACAATCACTATATTCATAAGCATTGTAACCCTAACCACAATATTTCTAAGCATTTTAACCCTAAAATATTAGCAAATATTTAAATTACAAACTATATAGATTATATTAAGATAACTCCATATGTTAATATCATCAACTATATAGATTGTAAATAACTTTGACAACTGACCTCTTTGTTGATAAATCTTGCAATGTGTACAATTCCGTTTAATCGGTACATGTCTCCTTCGTTCCTCGCCATGCTTAACCAAAACTATTAATGCCCCACCGTGAACTTCCCCCCTATGCCACCTACCGACACTTCAACCGCCGTTGTTGGAAGCTGTCGTCATTGTCCTCCATAACCTTGTTGGTTGTGGCACCGCCGTTGACATAGGGGCTTCTTCTTCCTCCTCTGTTGTTGACCACCTTCTTTCCTAACTCTCCTCCTCTCTAAGAGCTTCCTCACCATTAATGGAGTAGCTCTTTCTAACATAACTCGTGGGAAGACATTCAAGAGTTTTTTGTATTCATAACTCGTGCTAAAGTATTGAAGGCAGGTAGTTGCACGTAAATCGTGCTAGGATGTTATGGGATAGAATTTTGCACATAAATCATGTTAGAGTATTGTGGTATAGAGATTTTCACATAAATTGTGCTATCCAGGGTGTGTTAGGCTAAAATCACATAACTCATGCTATCCTGGCATGAGTTATGTTCAACTTGCAAAGCACATTGTCCTGTCACGATTTATGTACTATTGTTAAAGGAATTTCATGCATAAATATGTGGTGATTAATATATTATCTAACACATAATACCCTAACATAATTTATATATTAATAAATTTTGGACATTCACATTTTAAAATTTCATTTAGAAAATCTGGTAATATTATTTTTTATATTTTATTTAAATAAAAAAAGCATCTCTTATCTTTACAAAATCAATCATTCGTATTCTATATTATGATATTTTCTTCTCCATTCTTAAAAAGACTGTTTTTTCTTTTTATTCATCAAAATATAAAATAAACAGGACCCTAATTTGATCTTCTCTATTTTATTCTTAGTCATTTAAGTTATAATTTAATTCATTACCTGATACTTTTTATTAAGCATTGCAACCGAATAAATAATCCAATAAGTTATTAGGAAAAAATAAAAAAGTTGCTACTTGTTAAGATATTGGTCCGATTTAGATAAATAATTTAAATAAATTATTTTTTTATAAAAAATTAAAATATAAAATTTTTTATTAATAGTAGTTTATAAATAAATTATTTTGTATTTAAATTTTTAGTTATAGAAATAGTTACTTTAAATTTGTAATATTTAGATAAATGACTCAAAAAATAATTTTTTTTTTCACAAGAGAATGGATATTGAAATAACGATAATAACAAATACATTTTAATATTAAATGTTAATTTTACATAATCTAATTATTAAGATTACAATCAATTTAGACAATTAATTCTTTATTTATTCTCTTATTAATTTCATTTTTCTAACTCTTTCAACATTCGGTTCTCCCCTAAAACTCCCTCCTCCTTTATTGGAGTCAATAACTTGCAGTAACAATTATAAAAAAATAGCAAATTATATAAAAATAAAACCACATGCCACAAAATAGAATTAAAGCTTGATTCTATACCATACAAATGTTAAATACAAATTTAATAATAAAAATAGAGTGGTAGAATGATAAAAAACAAATCTAAAAAGGACATATGCAACCGGTGATTCAGATGGAATATTATGTGAAAATAACGGTAGAGATCGAGTCAGTACTTGATGAAATATTGCGTGAAAATAGTGGTAGAAGGCTAATACTTTTAGCAGATAAAACATTGTATAAAAATGATGGTAGAAAGCCAATATTTCTAGCAGAAACAAAAAATAACTTTTGAAATGAAAAGAAGTCATATCTTTCTACTCTTTCAAACATATTAAATTAACTTCTCAAAAATTAAAAGCATTTCTCAAAAAATGATACCATCTTTGACGAAATGTATAGGTTCAGTAGTGAAAATTTTGTTCTCCTTCTGTGTCATTGTTAGCTATCTATTAATTAAATTCCTTTTTTGTGGAAAGGACTTGGAGAAAACAAAAATCAGTAAATTAAAAAATATCTTACATTTACTTTTTTTTCTAGCACAATAAAGATATTTCTATGATAATTCTCTTTTTGATAAGAATTTTGTTAAACTAAGTTTTGATGGTAACAATTAAATTTCGAAATAAATTACGAAAAAAGATTAAAATAAAAACTAAACAGTATAAAAAAATAAATTAGTATCATAAATAATAATTTAATTGTTTCATAAACAATGGTAATTTCCCAAACAATACTACTATGTTTTGAGTAATTTTCAAATAATGATATGTAGTGTGGTTTACACATTATTTTTTCAAAAAGCTCCATTTAGCGTTAATGCAATGAACATTTCAATTTATCTGTAAGCACTTGAGCACCTAAATTAGGGTTGAATAAAATTCGAAATTGATTGTTTTATTATCCATCAAAACTTATAATTTAGCAAGCTACATAAAGTTGACCATCTCCTTTTAAAGAGATAGTTGCAGCTGCATTTTTTTATGCAATGTGGTTAGGGGCAATATTTGATATTATTATTAGTTTCCAGAAGGATTTTATGGCCAAATGAACGTCTTAAGAAACCTGCATCTCAATGTATGTATAGCTTCCTAAAACCAAGCACAGAACCCCTAAAGGCTAAAAGTCCCAGTCTCCCAAATGAAATCATTACAAGCCTTTGCATTATGTACTTTCCCTGTGAACTATCGAATTTACCAAAAAACTCCCACCACAAGTAGTCTAAAAAAACTGTGCAGACTAATAAGGATGATAGGACACAACGCATACAGAGTGCAGAAAATTTGTCTCCTTTTTTTCCGCCTCCACTTCTTAGAACGACAAAATTGGCAGTGTTGTACCTGTTTTTAACTTCAAACACATTTTTAACAACTATCGTTTATATAAAAAAATGAGCTACCTATATAAAATATATATTAAAATAAAAAATACATATTAAAAATAAGTTAAATAATATATATTTATACACAAATATACTATGATTAATTTTTTATTTGCGCATAGCATTATTGTATCTCTCTATTTGTGTCTCATGTTCCAACTACCGAGCAGAATCTTAGTTACTGATGCAAAATTAACCTGAAACTGAAATCATAGGGCATGATTTGTACTAGGTGTGAGAGAGACTCTGTACCCTTTCTTTGGAGGCATTCAACTGCTTGTTTCCTTGTTTCATGAGGCAGTTGGAGGCACACCCAATCCAATAAGGAATCCAAGTCCTTTGCAAAGTCAAGGGAGTACCAGTCAAGCAACTTTGGAATTATCAACTTGTTCCCCTTTGTGATGCCAACTGCCGCCTGTAAATACTCTCTCTTTGCTGCTTCTAACTCTTCATCAACTTTTGATGCTGTGTAAACCCTCACCTGAAGGAATAAATTTGTATTATCACTAGCGGTTTAACATGTGTTTTAAACAGTTTTTTTTTCTATTATTAATATATAGAATAATATATATTTAGTTTAGTGAGCGAGAAAAGGTGAGACGGTGCATTTTGTTGGATTCAAATCCGACCCCAATACTTCACTATTTTTAAAAGTCAAATCCGACTCTAAACTAATTCGAAATATACCGAATTAATGTGAAGTATATATAATTTTGTAAATTTTATATAGCAAATTAATAAAATATAATCTTTAGAGATCATTTAAAGATAAAATAATATTATATAATATATAAAATATTAATTAAAGCATAATAATATAATATTTTATCATTAATTTTATTATAAAATATATATTTTAGTTATATAATATGACTTTGGTTAGGGTTGGGTTGACCCGACACATAACCCAAATTTGACATTAAAAAACATGGATAAAAATAACAAGAAAATCCAAATCTAACAATATATTTTGAATGAGGACGGGTCTTGCATGCCCCTACTTGAATTTGGTTGTCCAAAATCCAAATAGCTTGTTCTCACAGTCATTCGGATAATTTTCAACTTTAAACTTTCATCCTAACTTGATTTAAGAAAGAATAATGATAAATGATAAGAGAGCATACCGCAGGTGAAGACCAGCTTCCACAGGATAGTGCAAACGTCACTAATGGCTCACACCATTCCAGGCCGAATATGCTTCGTGCTTTTACCTCATCGTTTTTTCCCGCTTTGGGGCATGTCTGTAACAAGCCAAGGTGAGAAAGTTACGGATTTATATATAACATCAAAAAGCAGAAGAGAAGATATTAGATTATTGCACTTACAAACTTCAGGTGATATGGCAATCTCAATATGAAGTGTTCTATTGTAATTGCATTGAGTAACTGGCCTCCCACTGTTATTGTTGCCTGGCATAAGCATTTCCATGTGTTATGAATATTCTTTCATTTTAACCGGTGCCACAAGAAAAATTATAACATTTCATTTTAGTCCTAACTCCTAAGTAAATCATCGTTTTTGTCCTCAAAATAGTGAAAACTCATATGCACTTCTTTAGTTGATAGTTAAGAATGAGAATATAGCTTTCCTTCCACAAGAATAAATATATGTAGAAAAGATTGAGCCAGATCACTGTACCTTCTGCATTAGTGCCACAACCATTTCAGGACTCTCAGGTATTCCATGCTCTAAATATGCCTACAATATTGAAAACAAAAGGCATTTTCGGTACTGAGGATTTGTGACAAGCAAACAAAGGTGACATCTCTACAGTCTTTACCACAATAATGGGGATAGTAAATTAGGGACTTAAAAAAGAAAGGCTACTTACATTGAGCATGCAGGAATTATAAATGTTTATCCAGAATGCAAGTTTTTCCTGATGAGAAAGACCCTTCAAATTCAGAGAGGCAAGCTTCCCAAGCAGGGACCTGATCATGTAGGGAAAGATTAGAATATTAGATAGATACTCCGGTCGCAATAACTGTCTAGTTTTAATTATGCATACATATTCAGGAAATGATAGATAGATAGATAGATAGATAGATAGTAACTTGCAACATCAACTTTACTTACTTTAATCTATGGGTACTTGTTGTTCTGCTGAGATCAACAGAGCCTTTAACCTCACAAAATTTTTTGTATGGACCAACATCTGTTGTTTTGGATTCCGAACAGATACCATAAGGATCACACAACTGATCTTTTTCCTTGCTGCTTTCCCTGTCAGAGTATGGCGGCGTTCTCGGCTCCATCAAAAAGTCATTGGATGTTCCGATTCTTAAAAATATGCTACACAAGCACTTAACAGTATCCTCTGAAATTCTGTTAGGGGTGCTATCAACTTCTACCACCTTATCATCTGAAGACGAAGTTGATGAACTCTGTGCCATTTCTTGATCTGCTAATCTCCAATCCAGCTGGCAAGACAAAGAAGCAGTTGTCTAAGCGACATGAAAATCATATACAATATTCATTTGAAAATCAGCTTGTTTAGGTTCAAAACAACTTATAGACAAATGATTCCTAGAGAAGTCATTCATAAAGGATACTCACTCATTGTCCAATTTTAATTACGCATATGGATTACAAAATGATTAGAAACATCTCCATTTTAGATGGCTTAAATTGATTGTACGAAATTATGCTAATTAACTATTCTTAGATTATGTTAACTCTCTCACAACCTCTTTCCCCGTTTCTTCTTTATCAGTAGGGAAAAATGAAAAAGTTAACGAATGCTGCTTAACTTTCTGAATAAAGACATTTTTTAAAAGACTGATAATTATATTGGACAAGTACGTTTATTATCTCATCTGTTCTAAACTATCTATCACACTTGCGATGGAATGAATGGAGTTACGGATACAAAAAAATATAAGAAGAAAGAAAGAAAGCAAAGGAGTTTACCTGTAACTTGAAGTGATCCATGCACTTTTCAGCTGATTCTTGTTTCAGTGGAGATTTCTTCATAGGGATATTGACTTTGGCAGTTTTCTTTTCCGGTGATTGCTTATCCTTAACCAAGTTACTAAACAATCTATTCTCTTTTCCTTTTCCCTCTTCTGGAATAGATGAAAATGACTCTTGTTTTCTGTGAAACTGCCTCCCGTTGACTAGCTTCCCTGTGTGATCGGTCGCAACGTCAGAGGAAAACAGCTTCCTGCTGGAAGCACTTCTGGCAAGAGAAGGCTGAGGCCTTCCCATTGTCATCGAATGAAACTCGCTCTGCGAAAATGACTTTGATCTTTGATGTTTTGAGATTCTTGCTGTGTTTTGCTCAATAGAGTCGTTCATATTTTCTGCATTTCTCTTGGAGGAAATGTAAACAGCTTCTTGATATAAACCTTGTCTGAAATTCACAACCTGTTCTTCAAGTCGAACCACCTCCTCCTCCAACACAGCTACTTCAGCCAGAAGCTCTAATGTCTAAATTAACACATATAAAAGAGTCCTAATTACTTTACCATCTATCATGTAAGATACTTCTTTTGTTCCATAACATATGTTACTTTGAGAATTTGATCCGTCCATAACTCAAATTTATATCTAGATGCATTAAGATTATCAAATTTCCAAAGTGACAACATTGTGGAACTGAGGAAATTGAATAACCATAATATAATAAAACTCCACTATGATTCAGATGCATTATCTCATTGTATGAAACACTTCAATCAATGTATGACTGACTCTCTATTGTCTTTAAGTTTCACATACAAACAGTCCTATTACTTTCACATGCATCATATATGAAGAAGAAGAAGAAGAAGAAGAAGAAGAAGAGAAGAAGAAGAAAGTGAATTGAGACTGTTAGATGACTCGTTTAAACTGCAACGAGATATCTAACAAAATGTAACTCTTTTAACTTAAATAAAGAAATTCATGATATCTGTCCCTTTAGAAATTCAATTTTTTGTAGTGGTAAACGGACTAAGCTGGAGGATGATAATACAAATGAACTAGTGTATGATTCGGACACAACGATTTCAATGTCTGAAATACTTGGATCAATGAAGATACAGGGATACTAACATATGGAGGAAGATAAGGAGGAAGACGAGGCAATGCACCCAATGGTCTTGTAAATGCTCTTTCTAGGGCTCTATGAACATTCTCTTCATGCTGGAGCTTCCTCTTCAACTTGTCTAACTGAAAATTGAGAAAAGCAATTCATTCTTTCATGGAACTGAGATGAAAGAATGAACAAAAATTAAAACAAAAATAATATTGTAGTATATGATACGATGAGGAAGATTGAAATACATCTTGTATCAGAGCCATTTTCCTTTCTCGATTAGATCGACGAAGGTT
Organism: Arachis stenosperma; assembly: GCF_014773155.1. Taxonomy (NCBI): domain Eukaryota; kingdom Viridiplantae; phylum Streptophyta; class Magnoliopsida; order Fabales; family Fabaceae; genus Arachis; species Arachis stenosperma. The sequence goes on along the minus strand of NC_080377.1, from coordinate 160,675 downwards.
TTTCGCGGCTTTCTGAGAAGCCATTGTTCTGCTGCTCCCTCTAATAGTATTTTCCATCTTGTTCTGCTTTCACACATTTCACAAATAAACAAATCTATAAGCCAGAAAATTAGAAAATAAAAAATAAAAAGGAGAAAGAAAATAAAGAGCAGAACTATTCGTTTCTTGAGGGGAGTTAAAGAACCGAATTTTTCAGATTTGGGTGAAAAGTGCACAACTTTTTCTGAGTTAAGCAAAATCAAAATTCCATTCTTGCGATTAAGTTAAGGCTTTGGAATATCAAGCTTTTGCTTTTCAACTATTCAGAAACATTTAAAAACAAATAGAAAAAAAAAAGAATCTAGAAGACGAAGAAGAAATTACTTTGGAAGCATTTAAAGGTGCTTTCATGGAGTGAAGACTGGTGCGTGCTCTGGTATTCATATTTTACTTCTCCACTTTCCCGGAAAACGAGAAAGACAATATATATAACAATGGAATATCTGAAACCACTGCTTCAGTTTATATAGCTTAAGAAGAAAACATGTTCAAAAATTGAAAGAAGGAGAAGAAGAAAGGATAGAAAGTGAAGTAACGAAGGTTTTCTATATACAGAGCGGGAAAATTGAAAGAACCTGAAACACAAAACAAATAAAAATGACAGCTTCTGCAGCCAAAGGGTTTTTTTATTACTAATTTGTTTGTTTATTTATTTAATTGAATATTATATATATTGTTATAATAGCGAGAGGTCTGGGAGAGAGTGAAAGACAGAAGGAAAAGACGAAAGGTGCAGAAGAAGGAAGGAAAACGACGAAGGCAAGGCAGTTGTCAAAGCTTCTTTCTTTGCCTCGTCTAACATAAACCATAGGGCTTCCAGTTGTGTTTTGCGTTTCACACCAATTCAATCACAAATAGACAACTTCACATATTCAACTAAAATTTTACCATAAAATAAGATTAAGTATTAAGGAAAATATTAGGGATTAATATTTTTTATTAAAAGTTTATTTTATATTATCAGAATTCCGATATAGAGCAATTCTAATAGAGTATTTTTGGAGTATCATTTTTGATACTAACAAAAGATACATTTATTTAGAATTAAAACTTGTATTAAAATTGATAGTTAAAATGAAATCAGTCTTATTTTAAAGAGATAATATTATTTTAATAAAAAATTAATACAATTTTGCTACTTGTATAGTTATTTTAATAGAATAATTAAAAATAATATAAAATTTATATTAAATTGAGACTAAAGATTGGAGTGACAAAAATTTATATTTAATATTAAAATTATTATTATGATATATAGTTTTACAAATATTGATATATTATTTTGTAAGATCAAATAAAATTAAAATAAAAATTAATATTATAGTTTTTCTTAAAATTTATTATATAAAATTTAATACTCAAAATTTAGAGTATAGATTAAATATTAAAAAATAATAAAATATTTTATATTGTTAGTGCATTAAAATATTTTATCCTGTTAGTGTATTAAAATTAAATTTTATATTAAAAATATTATAAATAAAATTGATATAAATTTAATGTTATATATATTTTAAAAAAAATTGCAAGACAAAAACACACTTATAAGGAAAAAAATAAGTGAAAAGAAAATAAAACTGAAATTTGTGAAGGATACTTTTCTGCTTCTATGATGCATTCGTGCAAGTAGTGGTCATTAGTCATCTGGCTGCCTAAAATAAAGGCATGCGTACAATACAGTCAATACTAGAGTTTATAAATTAATGTTATTTGGAATTCGACCTTTAAATATAGGTATCTATATAATCATAGACTATAATTTAATTGATAAGTAAAATAAATAAGGTATCCAAAATTGAAACACTAAATTAGATCTACTGATATTATTTTTTTATATTTTATCAATAAGTAAAAGCTCAAATACAGTAAACTTTACGTAAAATTAATAATTAAAAACTATTAAATAAAAATTTAGTCAAATAAATTAAATTATTTGACTGCTCTTAACTATTAACTTTACGTAAAATTAAGCTGAAAATTTTCCTTTATCGATCACAAATTTTGCCACCATTAAGAACATAACTATACTGTGAATAATGAATTTACTCTTGCCATTATAAATAATTATCTAAACTAAAACAAAAAAAAAATATTTATAAACCAACAAAAAAAATTAGTAATAAATTTAGTTTTGGTATATTAATAGTGTACGTAAAATATTTTATGCAATCGTTTAATTATATTAATTTTTTAAAATGACTATTTATATAGTGATAACGATCAATATAAAGAGTAATTATTTTTGTTGACATGATATTATATAATTGGACACATATATAAATTATTTTATACTAAAATATATTAAAATTAAATTTTAAAAAATAATGTAAACAAACAAATTATTTTCAAAAGAAAATTTCAGTTAATATTACACTTATTTTCTTTCTTAAAATTATATTATTATTATTATTATTATTATTATTATTATTATTATTATTATTATAGGTAATTAAAGGTTAAAAAAACATTAATTTAAATATTTAATACCATCAAATATTATGAATTAGACAAATATTTTATGAATTATTATGAAACGGTGGAATTATTTAGTCATTTTTTGCTAGAATTATTAATTCAGTAGTGCTACGTTACTAACTTTTTATCTGCCAACTTGAGTTGGGCTGGACATGAAGCCCATCTACTAAATAAAGCCACATCTAAATTAATCATGGTTTAATCCTAATTTATCACGTGTTGATAATAGTTGGCAGACTCTCTCTTGGTAACGTATACTTTTCCTTATTAATTATATCATGATTTAAATTTTTATAGGTTATCATTACTCTTTAGTCTTTACTATTGGACGTATACTTTGTCTTTCGCATGCTTTCTCGTGCACACTTATCCATGAAATATTTTATATCGATAATATTTAAAAAATAAAAAAATCAGAATTCATTTTATTTAATATATAAATATTAAATAAAATAAATTTTAACTATTTTTTATTAATTTTTTTAGTTATCAACCGTTTTCAATTTTATATATACCGTAATAATTGATCATTTTAAAAAATACGAGACAATAAAAAATTAATTTAAATTAATTTAAAATTATTTTATTTTGTATATATATTTTAAGTATTCTTTAACTTATTTTGTATTTTTATGTTTTATTAAAATAATTATATAATATTAAATATAATAAATATGTAATTATAAATACTATATGTATAAAATTATAAATAATAACTTATAAAATAATTTGAATTATTGTATCCGTATAAATACTAATAATTTTATTTCGGTAATTAATTTCATCAAAACTTCGAATGCATCATGGTTTTATTCTAAACCTGTTAAACTCTAATGATGTGAGTATTACAATTATAAAATTTATATTATTCCGCTTTTGCTTGCTGTTTAGGGATTTATATATCAAGTAAAATTATTTATGTAGAACAATATCAATTTCATGTATTTATTCTCTACTGTACAATGAATAATTAATACAAAAATGTGACTACTAAAACGTTAAATTGGGAAATCTTCAAACATACCATATTAAAGTAAGTATGATTTCCAATAACTTACATAAATAAAAAGGTAATACTCAACTGGATCTTTAAAATTGAGTAAAGTATTATTTTTATCTCCAACGTTTAGGATAAATCCTATTTATATACCTAACGTTTAAATCGTCTTATTTGTATCCCTAACGTTTGTAAAAGTGATTCAATATTATCCTGCCGTCAATTACACATTATGAACGCTTTAGTTTGAGTTTTAAAAATCTCTTCTTAAAGTTTACAAAAAATAGTTCATCAAAAGTTGAAACTAATCCCTACAACATTTACATAATTCACTTTTCTAGGGACATAATTGAATCTAAACACAAATAGTGAGTATAATATTAAAATCGAACATACATTCAAGTGAGACTTAATTGAGAATAAATACATTCAAGTGAGAATAATTGAAAAATATAATCTGATTTGTTAGTATAATTAATAGTAGGATAACATTGAATCACTTTTATAAATGTTAGGGATACAAGTAAGACGATTTAGGGTGTGTTTGGCAAACCCGTTTGAAGAGAAAAAGCACGTTTAAGCTCATTGAAAGTTTCAATTTTTTGTTTGGCTAACTTTTGATTTGGCAAACGCAGAAGTGATTTTGATGTCAAACCCAAGTTTGCTAGAAGCAACAATTTCTAGCTTTTGCGTTTCACTAACGAGCTTTTAGCTATTTACATTAAGCATCTATTTTTCTTTACCAATTTTATCCTTGAAACATGTTATTGTATTATTTATGGAATTTTTATTATTTCTCCTTATATATGAGCTTTCTTTTTCTATTATTTATTATTTTTATTTTTTATTAAATTTTTATTTAACATTATATGCTCTTATAATTGTGATTTTTGTATATTATATTTATTATTATCTTTTCATAATATGATTTATTGATCACATTAGGTAAAGTAAATTAAACAAAAAATTAACCATAAATAATAATAATAGTAAAAAACTATAGGTACTAAAAAAGAGTACTAAAAGAACTAAAAATATACAATATAAAATACATCATCAAGAATTTTTAGATTTATTTTCATCGCTACCAGGATAAATATTTAATTTTATTATTTTTAGTATTCTTTTGTATAATTATAATTCTGGTATATACAATTTTTTATTGTAATTTTTTTATAATATAAATTATGATCCCATTAAAAAAAGATAAATTAAATAAAAAAATTAATCATATGTATTAATAAAATTATATGTTGAATTCTAAAATAATATTAAGAATAAGATTATTGAGAGTATTAAAACAAAAATAAAATGTAAAAAAATACTAAATTAATATTTTCACGTTAATATTTAAAATTTGAAAAAATGTAATATATTTGATTAAATACTTATATATATAATTCATATTTCTTATTTTTAATATAAAATATATTTTGCTAATTTTTATATGTTATTTTTATTTTAATAAATAAATATTAATTTTATTATAAAATTAATTAATAAAATTATTCAAATATCTAAATTAAAATAACTGGATAATATAAAAAAATTATTTAAGTTGATGTCTATTTTAGTTATTTTTCACCTAAAAGTGATTTTGAATAGTATAATCCAAACAACATTTATTTTACTATAATCAATTTTGATATAAAGATTGCCAAACATAAATCACGTTAACACAAACTTACTTTTCATCAAAAGCAAGTTTGCAAAATCACTTTTATGCAAACTCCCGTTTGCAAACTGAAATCCAAACACACACTTAAACGGTAGGGAAACAAATAGGACTTACCCCAAATGTTAAGAACAAAAATGATACTTTACTCTTTAAAATTTTATTAAAATAACTTTTGATTTTTGAAAATAATTAAATTAATTTTTAAATTTATAAATCGTGAATCTATATTCGTTTTTAATCTTAATGTTGTTAATAAAGTGTTGATATAGTTGTTATAAAGTGAATATTATCATAAAAATCTTACAATTATTTGTATATGAATATGTAATTTTTTTATCATTAAATGATAAATTATAAGATTTAATTTGATATGTTATAAAAATATTTTTTTTAAAATGTGACTAAATAAACAAAGTATATTTTTTATACAAAATTCTTTATAAAAATATGTTTTTAATATTTTTATTTAAATAAGTGCCTTGTTATAATACTAAAGTGATATCTTCAATAATAAAGTGATGTTATTGAGGATTTTAATATGATCAAATATATAAGTGTTATAAATTAATTAAGTAGACTCATTTTAATTAATTAATTAATTTTATATTGGTATAGATACTACAATAAATCTAATTAACTAATTTAAAACACTTATTTGGTTATATATTAAAGTTTTAGAAACATTATCTTATTGTTAGAGATGACACATTATAATGTAATGTTTTATATTAACATTGTGTTAATGGAATTTTGATCCTCTAAAATTTGAATTTTACTTTAAAGAGTAAAGTGTAATTTTCTACTTTTAAATAGTTTTTCTTTCATATTTATTTTTTATCTCACCTATGAAATCAATGGTGAGAGATCACACTTTACTCTCTAAAATAAAATTTAAATTTTAGAGAATCTAAATCCGTGTTAATAGCCGTTGAATTATGAATGAACTAATATTTACACTTTGTAAATTAAGATACCAATTTAATTATTTTTAAAAGAGTGAACTATCAATTTAGTTTTTGTCTATTTTTAAAATGACAATGTGATTTTTTAAGATAAAAGCAATTTATTTCAATCTATATTTTCTACTTTTGTGACACAATGCGGCCTTTGTGAGTGTTTTTATATTAATTCTGAATGAAAAATACTAACATGTCAGGTTCAGAAATGAATAAAAATTTTATTGTCTCTAAATTCAAATTTATTAGAAGTTTATTTGTCTTTATTCTTTAAATAATATATTTTTGAAATTATTTTTTTATTCATTATATTAATATTTTTTAATAAATTATTAAATATATAGTATAATAAGTACAAATTAATTAATAAATAATTTTTAGATATAATTTTTAAATATATAAATAATAAATATTAAAATACGGTTAATACATTAATAATAACCTTATGATATATTATTAGTATTAAGATTTAGATAATTTTTACCATAAAGTAAAACTAATGAACACATTATTTGATATATAGTAAACTTTTTTGAGTAATAACAAATTTAATTTTTTATCTCTATAAACTAAATTAATAACTCTACTTGATATTTTTACACTGAAATACACTATAAGTAGACTACTAATACTAAATAAAATAAAACATAATATATATATATATATATATATATATATATATATATTATAGAAACTATTTATAAACTCAACAAACTCAAAGCATCAATAATATTATTAATCTAATAATATATATTATCATAAGGTTACAAATCGATAAAGATTTATAATCAATATAAAAATGATGTAACTTAATTAAAATTTTAGGTGTATTAAAATTCAATTAAGTTACATATATTTTATTCAAAATATATGTAAAATTTTAATTGATTATTTTGAGTAATATATATATAAATTTAATTGAATTTTAATATACTTAAAATTTTAATTAATCTATATTATTTTTATATTAAGAAATCTTTATCGATCTGTAACTTTATGATAATATATATTATTAATATATTAAGAATATTATTGATGATTTGAATTTGTTGAGTTTATAAATGGTCTTCATAATTAATATATATATATATATATATATATATATATATATATTATGTTTTATTTCATTTAGTATTAGTAACCTACTCATAGTGTATTTTAGTGTAAAGATATCAAATAGAGTTATTAATTTAGTTTAAAAAGATAAAAAAGTAAATTTATTATTACTCAAAATAATTTTACTATATATCAAATAATATGTTCATTAGTTTCTATTTTATTCTGAAAATTATCTAGATCATAATATATACTAATAGTATATCATAGGATTATTATTATTAATATATTAACTAAATTTTTAATGTTTATTATTTATATATTTAAAATTATACTTGAGAATTATTTATTTAGTTTTATAATAAATGATATTTTTAAATTTGAATAATTTATTAATTAATTTATACATAATATATTATATATTTAATAATTTATTAAAAAAGAATATTAATATAATGAATAAAAAATAATTTAAAAAAATATTATTTAAAGAATTAGGACAAATAAATTTCTAACCAATTTGAATTTAGATACAATTAAGTCTATGTCCATTTCTAAACTTGATATGCCAACGTTTTTCGTTTAGAATTAACAGAGAAATACCTACAAAAATTACATTGTATTACAAAAATAAAAGACAGAAATTGAAATGAATCGTTTTTATTTTAAAAGATTGCATTGTTATTCTAAAAAATGGACAAAAATAAAATTGATAATTCACTCTTTTTAAAAGTCATGAACTATTTTAACGAGTTGTAAGAATTTGAAGGATCAAATTTGGCATTACTTGGTAAATAATATTCAAGTTGACTAGAAAAGCAGCTACTAAATGCACTAAAAATTACAAAATGAGTCATCATAAACATGGGAGTGTAGGGAGAGAAAAGGAAAGGAAAGAAGCTGGCAAACAAAAGAGAGTGAGTAGTGAGAGTGGGATGCTTTAATTTTGAAGTGTGTACTTTATTATTTTGTGTTGTATGTATGTGAAATGTGAAGTGTGAAGTGTGAAATTATGCGACCCACCTTGGCACAATTCTTCATTGCTGGTCACTATGCCCATTATCCCACATTATTCTCCATTTCTCCTCATTAATTTGCATTGATTTAGATTTTTAAGTTGGTTATAAAATGATTTTTAAATGTAGTTACAAATGTGTATAATACTTCATTTTAATAAATGAAATCGATAAAAAAGAAAAGAAAAGAAAGAAAACTTGTATTCATATAAAATTAGTGTCTTAATGTTTGGGGCACACTATGTTCACCATACTGTTTTTTTATTCAAGATCAAAAACATTAAAAAATAGATATTTTCATGAAAGCATCTTAGTGTTCGTATAAAGATAATATTATAAATGGTTAAATGATTCAATTAAATATATCTAGTCAAATATTTTAAACGATCTAATAATTTACAATATCATTTTCATACGAATATATATTTTTTAGAGTAATTACTATTATTAAAAAATAATATATTTATTATTTAGATATAATTATTAAATGTGATTAAACTCTAAATTAATGGTTTAGTCAATCCGTGGCGAATAATATGGTTATGATTTATAAACGTCTAGCTAGTTGATAACTTTAACCAAGATTAAGCGTTCCAACATTAAGAACTTTTGACTCTTTCCGTTTCAATTTTGGGCATGGCCATTTTCCACTTTTTCGTTGCTGAAAGATGAAACTTCCTTACTTTCGCTTTAGCTTTGTGAAGGCAATAATAACAAAGTAAATAAAAGGAGCAACAATTGAACGAGGGATTGAGTGAACTTTTGTCAGGGCATGTGATAACAACTAAACTTTGAACGACATCCTCCTCCTCAAGCACCACCAAAATAGATCATAGGGACCATCATGATAAAATATAATGTTAATAAATACTACTATAGATTAATTTATTGACATAAGAATGTAATTAAATTAATTAATCATAAGCAGATCATTAAAGAAGCAGATACACGCTGCTTCCACTTCAATAATAATTCAGTTCTGATTGACATATATAGCTAGAATGTGTTAGAATTTTATTTTATTTGTGGTCTAGTTTGTTAATATATAAAAATTACTTTAGGTGGTATTGTAATTATTAAAAAAAAATTTAGTTAATTATATTGATAGTTGGCTAATTCTTTTATTTTAATTTTTTTAGTTATTGATTCTTCTAATTGTTGATAATAATACTAGAGATGACTACAATTTAATTTGTTGTTTTGTTACTTAATAATTTTATACTTTTTAACTGCTTTACTTTGTTGCGTTGAACTTTTTGTTAAAAAAAAAAATACGATTATTTACGAAAAGATATCATTTGAATCTTTAATTTTAATCATCACAAAAATACTTTTATTCCAACTTAATTTAGTAGTTTAAAAATTAAAAAATTTAAATTAAAAATTATTAGTAATAACTAAAGATACCTAAATTATTAGTTTCATAAAATAACTAACTATATAAGTATATGTAGTATCATGATCTGATTGATACTAGCTTATTTAATTTTAAGAGCATTAACTAAAATGGCCTTTACAAGTAAGCTTGCAAACGTGCTACAAATATATATATTTTTTAATTTTTAGTGCTAATGAATTATAAGCCAAATCAAAGTGGCACAGGTGCCGTATGTACTTTTGTTTTTTGTTATTATTATTTCATGTGTTCAAACAAGTAAATAATAATTTAATCAACTATATATATATATATATATATATATATATATATATATATATATATAGTTGTTAAAGTACATTCGGAGTATAAGAAGATGTGTGTTCCTTTGTTTTTATTAGTGTGTTAAACAATAAGTACAATATAATTTAAGAGAGTGAATTAAAGATTAAAATTTTAACAAAAAATAAGGAAACAAATAGAGGGATAGAATTTTAAAGCAATTAAATGGGACATATAATAGACTTAGAGAAATTATACGTTGGATTTTATTTTAGTTTGTTCACAAAATTTATATTACATCTAGTCTTCTATTATATTGTGTGAAAATTTATTTGCTATCTTATCAAAAAATCTTGAACGGGTGGTGCTTGATGATAAACCGGTATAATAGCAATCGCTTGATACCTCTACAAAATGATACTCGTCGATTGTATATGGAACCTCAAATTTTTAGAGTCATTATGACCCACAAAATAGAAATTTAAGTTCTCTAATTGATAGAGTGAATGAATATAATTTAAATTTTATGTAGGGGTATGTACATGGTTAAACTTAATTAAAAACCCAAATTTGATTTCCGTTAATTATAAATTTGGTTTAAATTAGTAAATCAAATTGGTTTTAAATGAAAAATTGATTATTAACTGGTTATAAAAATAATAAACTAGTTTTAAACCGATTCTAAATATAAATATCAATTTTAAAAGATAACCAATTTTATCTAAAATCCAATTTTTCTATTTAAAAACTTTTTTTTTCAATTTGAAAATCGATTTTTTTTAAAAAAATCAATTTTAATTTATAAACCGATTTTGACACTTTAAAAAACCAGTTTAACCGATTATCATTATTATAAAATTGTTTTAAATTTATAATACGTTTATATTAGAAAAACTAATTTTAAAATTCCAAACCAAAGAAAATCGATTGATTTTTATCAATTTTGTTAACCACTTTGTTAATCCGGTTATAATTTATAAACAATTTTAAAAATTGATTTTTTTATTTTGTTTAATTTTTTTTAATCGGTTAATCAGTTTCTTTTTTTTTTAACACCCCTAGTTTTATGAATCAAATTTTATTTATCTATCAAATTACGTAAAAAAAACTTTGTAAATATGTTGTAAAAATTGAAATGATTCAATATAATAATTTGGTTATTATGATATATGACTTAATTGTCTCAATTTTTAAGCATCTCAAACTTTTTCTCTGTTGTAAGAATGACTGAAATAAATTATTTTTGACAAAATTAATAATTGTAGACTTGTTAATACAAGATTAATTAAATCGGTTACATCTATTAAAAACTTCAATAATTTTATAAATGCAGCAGGTTTAATTGATTTGGGGTATGAAAGAAGCAAATTTACTTTATGCAATAGGCAATTTTGAGAAAATTTGATAAAGAAACAATTAGATTCATATTTGGTCTCTATGAATTTAATGAAATTATATCTTAGAGTAACAATCTTTAGTTTAAATGATTAAGGTTCTAATTATAGACCACTACTGTTTGAATCGCAGATAGAGTTATAGAGCAATGGAGGTTTAAGAAGAGGTTTGATAATGAGGTGGTTGAACAAATTGTAAAAAATATATATAAAAAATTTATAAAAGGTTCATCTATGTTTTCTTTTTACACAAAACTTAAAAATGTTAAGTACCACTTTGTTGATTGAGAACAATAGTTTGATAATAATTTACTAAGACAGATCTAGTAGCTTAAACAGAAGATATAAGAAAAAAAAAAGCAAAGCATAGTAAGGTATTAATGTTTTAGAAGAAGCACTTGTAGTAGCCTACCTAAATAAAAAACGTTATTGAAGAGAAAAAGTAAGAGAACAATAGCTAAAGTATGGTGTCCAAAACACAAAGTATTTTCAGTAAGGACACAACTGAAAAATAAGCACAACAGAATTAAAAAATTTAAAGATGAGGAAGGGTAGATGCACAGTGATCTAGAAAAAATTAGGAGAACAACATAGCAATACTTTAAGATATTGTTTAATTTAAGGTCTGTCACTAACTCGAATGGATTTATCTCAATAATAATAAAAAAAGAAGATATCTAGACGGAATAATTAATTCCTTATAAGACCAATTAATGAATTGGAGATTAAGAGGGTAGTTTTTTTCAATTAATCCCTTCTCAGTCTCAGAAAAAATTTTATAGCAAAATTCTATCAATTTTTTTGGAGTACTATTAAAGAAGATGTTACAAAAACAGTCACTAATTTTTTTTAGGTGAAAGAATGTTGAGATCTTTTAATTATACACTTATTTATCTTATTTCTAAAATACTTGAAGTAACTATTATGTCACAGGTAGAATATCAGTTTAAGTCCAGTCTTTTATAAAATTATTTCAAAGGTCTTAATACACCGTATGCAATTTATAATTAATCAGGTGATTAATGATAAATAAAGTGTATTCATAAAGAGACAGTTGATTAGTAACAAACTGACAATGTCCTAGTAACACATAAGTACGTGCATTTTTTGAAGAATAAAAGGTTTGGTGATTGAGATCTGACTTTAAAGCTCGACATGAATAAAGTATATGATAAGGTATGAGTAGTCAATTGGGGTTTTTCACATGAATACATACACTTTGTAAAAATGGGATAAAGGATTAAGTATTTCATACCAAGATGTCCTAGCCTTTGTTTGTGAAAATATTATTTTCATTGATGATCTTACTTCTATCCATAAGGCTCTAGGTCCTATCCGTGCACAACTCTATCGTATTATAAACTACATTATCCTCTCTCAAGAAGCAGTTAATGATTTCATTTTGTCACACTGGTGTTGTATGCTATCATTATGAAAATTAAAATTTCTTTTGCTTATTTGATGATAAGGCATATGTATGATTGTATAAAGAGCGATAAGAATGTGTCACTTTCTTATAGTATGTTTTTAACCTATTTTTTTGAATTTTTTTGTGTTGACCTGTCCAATGAGTCACTTGAAAATAGAAATTATTACCTAAAAGGAGTGGTGCAGTGAAATAACAAAAGGAAGGATCTATCAGATCTGAAAGAATAGTTACTGATGATGAAAAAGAAGAGTTTGATGACATTCTTTCTCATTCTACTATTGGAACATCAACCTCCACTGGACACAAATCTCTTCTGTATAGGATTGTCAAGGATGTTCTGTAGAAATTTGTCAACCTATCCAATCATCTCATGTCTTTCAGCTAACAAGAGAGAAAGCTTGCTGATCGAAATGAAAATGCTTTACGTAAGCCAAGAGATAGAGTTGCTGTTCTTCTGAAGTATGTGAACAACATTAATGAAGATGACACAATGACAACTGATCAAGAGGAGTCCATGAATACTAAGGATGAAGGCTCGAATGCCTAGAAATGTCTCATGTTAAAGACTTTTAATTCTGTTGTACTTAATTTTATGAGACAATTTGTCTTTTAACTACTATTTCTTTTGTCTTCTAGATAACTATATCTCTTAACTAGACAATTACTTCTTTTTTAGTTTTTTTTAACTTTAAAAATTAACTTATTTTTGGCAGGTCCGACGTAGTTACCCTTTCCTTCATTAATGACAAAAAGGGAGAGTAGTCATGAATAGGATAAATAGGATAGATAGGATAGATGAAAAAATATGGACATATGATGTTTTATTAGACATATGATGTTTTGATGATTTGTTAATTATCTTACTCATCTTTAATGATATTCTCTTATATGTGCTGCTAAAATTCTAGTTGTCTGCTAGTGTGATATATGTGTTATTTGTGAAGAAGCTCATATAAAGGGAGAGTATCTCTTACGAAAAAAAGGGGGAGTAGATCACATTTGAATTGGAATTATCAAAGGGAAGTCTCTAATCTAAATTTGTTATTTCATTATCTTTATTTTCATGTTAAATAATATTTATCATTAAAGGAGAGATTGTTGAGTTCAATAAACAATAATAATATTTTTGATAATGACAAACATGATTTTAGTTGGTTTGAAAGTTTAAAAGTGTTTTGATAATTTATTTAGTGTTGCACGCCCAAGTGTTATTATGTAGCCTAAACAATAGAACAAAAAATCTAAATCTTAGCTACTTGGACCAAGATCTTAATCCAGCTCATTACCTTCATAAAAGGAAGAGCATATAAGTTGATGGTGGAGCTCTGAAGGTTCGAATAAGGCACAAACAAGAAAAAAAAGTTCACTTTTTTCACTAAGCATCAAAGAAAAAAAGGTGCTTCATTTTTTTATTAAGCACCAAATCAAAAGAAAGGAAAGAAATCTTGGAGGCTATGTCAAATCAAATGGGAGTCGAAAGTAATTTGCTCAAGTTAAGCTAAGTTAGAAGATAAAAATATGATGTTTTCATTAACATGCAAGTCAATTACTTGTTGATCTTTCTTTTTATACAACTATTTCGGGCAACATGAAGAAAATGGTGGCTACTCTGATCTGTTATAAATCAATGGCTAATATTGAAATTTGGGGCCAAAACACAAGATTAAGGGTTTTGGATTTGACAAACTCATTAAGGAAGCAAGTTGTTGTTTCTCATCTCTCCTCCGTTGTGCTTAACTATAATATCTAATCCCTGATTTTCTAGTCTGATTGAAGAGAAAGAAAGAAAAACTTCAGTTGGTTTAAGATTCAAGGAGCTGACTTTAGAATGCAAGCCTTAGCTGTGAAAACAGAATTCAATACAAAAAGGAGAAATCAACTTCAATTTATCAAGGAGAATGAACCAAAGTTTGAGTTTCATTGAGAGTTTTTCTACTGTTCTTACTCAACATTTTAGATAGTATTTCTATTTAAAGAAAATATTATGCTAAGATGGAGAGCTACATATGAGAGTGCTGAATCTGGTTTATCTTAAAATTTTAGAGCTGTTCTACATCATTTCCTTCATGGTTTATCATTGAATATTCAGTTTATATGTTGTATCTTCTTTTTGTTTTTATTCAGTGGTAGAAGGCATATATGTGAAGCATTAAGAAAAAAATCATTGAAAAAAAAAGACAAAGGAGGTAGTTGGAGAGAAAAGCTAAGATTTATGTCATGTATCTTTTGATTGTATTTCTGTTTTGTATCATGTACTAGAGAGGTATCCCTTGCTAAATTGGGTAAGCACTTAGTGTGTTGAGACTTGAGAGTCTCAGAAGTGAACCTATATAGCCAAATTAAGTTTAGGTAGAAGCTTGGTTTATTCCTGATAGGATTTGGTTGAATCTTTGAAAATTGGTGTATGTACTACTTGAAAAGATAGTGAAAATTCCACCTCAGTTATGGTGGAGACTGAATATAGACTATATTATACAAAATAGCTGAATTAGGATACATGGTTGTGTCATTCTCTTCTTTTCTATTTTATTTTTGTTTCTATCATTATGAGACAAAATAAAATTATCT
The DNA here is from genome assembly GCF_014773155.1 of Arachis stenosperma. Taxonomy (NCBI): domain Eukaryota; kingdom Viridiplantae; phylum Streptophyta; class Magnoliopsida; order Fabales; family Fabaceae; genus Arachis; species Arachis stenosperma. The sequence goes on along the minus strand of NC_080377.1, from coordinate 145,410 downwards.
CCTACATAATTTATCTCACAAACAAAATAAAAATTTAATTTTTAATTTTTAATTTGAAACTTATTTAATCAAATTTAGAAAAAGATCATAAATTCAACTTCCTTATTTAAGCTATTAAAAACCTTTAAATTTGTCGGGACAAAATTAAATTTCTTGAAATATTTTTGAATTTTTTACCTATTACTTTATAATATTTTTCGGACAATTTTATCTTTAAACAAAAATTAAAAAATACCCTTCACCCTCACCCTCATCAGAATGATTTACAACAGAAAAAAAAAGCAGAACACAAAATTTAGCATCAAGAATTTTTTTTTACAGTGAATCAGTAACAAAGTTATCAAATTAAATTTATCATCAAGGTCAAACAGTGAGCAAACTCAACACACAAAATTCTATTTTAATTCCTCAAAAGAAAGTACTAACAACCAACAAGCTAAGTATTCAAATTTTTCAACAAGAAATCAAAATTCACAGGCATGATAAACATTAAGCCATATAAGAAACCATTATCATCGTCATTATTTTCATGGATCAACCAAAACATTTTTTTTCTAACATAAATCCTAGTAACATAAAACTAACCTCTAGAACCCTCCCGCATCATTCAAATTCTAATCCTTTTTTTTTCTCACTTACGTTTTTCATAGAAGACACAGATCACAGCAGTAGCTGCAACAACAGTAGAACTAATTGCCACCACAGGCCACTGAACATTCAAACTTTTTATCCCTTTTCTATCCCTAGCAATAATCCCATTTTCATTCACTCCACCATTCACAGTATCAATCTTCTGGTTCAGTCCTCTGATCACATTCTCAACCACTCCTTCTTTCTTCAACCGAGCAACAAACAATTTCAAACTCTTTTCTCTCTCCTCAGACTTCTTCAGTGTCTGCTGCAAGCTCAGTTTCTTCTTAATCCACTCCTACATATCCGAATTCTTCGAATTTGCAAAGCTCTCCACTTGATCCTCTCATCAACATCTTTTTTTTCTAGAGCCCCAATTTTCTTCTCCAAATCTCTAGTTTTCTCGTCACTCTCAGATTTGTCATTTTTTAAGAATTTAACTTCTCACTCTGGCAATTCCACCTTGGATTCCATCTCCGGTAGTAGCTTCCTGAGCTCAACATCCTCAGCCATCGTCTCCTCGATGGCGCTCATACCCGATATGGAGTCATGTTGGAGCCGATGCTGATAGAGGAAGGGTTGAGGTTGGTGATGGAGAGGGAGAAGAAGGTAGAAAAGGAGACAGAAGCGAAGATGGTAGGGTGACAGAAAGGAAGAGAAGAATAATCAGGGGTTGTGGAGGAGGTGGTTTCGAAGAGAATGGTAGAAAAAAATGGATGGAGAGAAAAGACCGTGAAAATACACCGGAGTGGGGTGGAATTTCATTTTTATTTTTTAATATTATTTTTATTAATTGTTAAGGATAATTTGGTAAAAAAATAAAACATAACGATTTTATAATGTTTTGTAATGTTGAGGATGATTTTAATAACAAAAAAAGGTCAAGAACAAAATTGATTTTCATCCTAAACCTTAGAGACGAAAAAGATATTTAATCCTTTTAAATACTATAAAGTGTTATGGCGTGACATTTTTAAAATGTATTAGTATCACGACGTGAATATATTATTACAAAAAAATAATATATTATAAATGAATTTATAGACAGATTTAGTATAGAATAAAATTTAAAAAATATCTGTAATAAATAATTTTTTAATAGTGTATAACGAAATTATAAAGAAAAAAAAGAAAAAGGGTTGATAGTATCCTATAAATAATAAACAAAGTCGAATGCATCGAACTTGTATAAACTGAAAAAGCCTACAATGATTCGATTGAAGGATTAACAAAATCACTTGATTTGTGTTTGTGTGTAGGAATATTATTATTGCTTGGTCCCATATTATATGCATAGATAAAGGGTGTGCAAAGTGACCCACCGCCATAAACTTCTGGGTTCATTTTCAAAGTGATTGCAACAACGTGCGATCATAAATTAACTTAACCAGGTATTTTTAACCCCTGAACTAAATATTTTGAATTATATGTCTTAGATTTGAGTTGTGAGAAATAAAAAAAAAATGAAAAATCTTCCTAAGATGGTGAACATACACCTAATATATTTGTTGAAAATTTTGAATGGAATTGAATTAATTGAGTTCCTAATTGAATTAAATAAATAAACATGTAGGGATTGCAAGTCTTATCTGATCCAAAGTAGTGATTATAAAGTTGAACAATGAGAAGTTAATTCATTGTGATTTGTACAAAAGTGCAAGGACAAGCCACATGCAAATGCTTAAGTAAAAAAGATAGAAAAAGAAAAAAGTTCACTCGCTTAAATAATCTCCACTCATTTCTAAAGTTTACAGGTACACCACTTATTAAGGTGTGAATGTGAAGGTACTAGTGTTTCCCTGTTGGCATTAAAATATCTCAAACTTTCTATAATCAATCCCATCACTGGAAAAATTGTCTTTGATTTGATTTAGATAACTAATCATATAGATGATATGTATGGATGGAAAATTCATCATCTCAAATTCTGTCGTTGTGTGATTTCTTTGAATGACCAAGGTGATCTTCATTCATCAGGAGTAACTAACTACTTTTAATTAGACGAAATTTTTTTAAAAGATTGTGCTAAAGGTATTATTAATATGATTTTTTACAAATTAATAAAAAATAAAACTTTTAAATTAATGTATTTGGCTTAAAATAAAAGTTATTTATATTAAGAGAAATTAAATCTTTACTAGTGTCCTAAAAACAATTTAGAGAAAATGACATTTTTCTAGTTTATAAGACATTTAAATGACACTATTCTCTCTTTTATTTATAAAATAAATACTTCCTTTTATAGAAAATTAAAATAATATATATTTTAGTTTATTTAGCCAAAATATTCTTCATTAATAGTTATTATAATTATATTAGTGATTCAAATAATAATAATAATAATAATAATAATAATAATAATATAAAATATATATATTTATTACTTTTATAATAAATTTTAGTTATGCTTAATCTTTTTATCACTTAATTTAAAATATTATAAGTTGTTATAAAAGTATTTAATTTAAATTTCTTTATATATTTTATGATGAATGATAAAATATTAAAAATAACAAATGATTGCATCAATAATAAATATATTATTGTTATCATTATTTGAACAGACTAAATAATTATTATTAATTTATATAAAATTATAATAATTATTAAAATATATTTTTATTAAATAAACTAAAGTGTATATTATTTTAGTCTTTAAAATAAATCACATTTTATAAATAGAAGATAAAGAAATATAATTTTAATATTTACAAGAGAGAGAAGTGTGATTTTCTTAAATATTCGTTAACAAATATTTAATTAATTAATAGCATTGCCTTTGTGTTATTGAATGTGTGTAGTAGACAAATACTGAAGTAACAATTGTTTCTCCATCCACATGCATGCTTCTTTCTTATTAAATATACAATATATTCAAATATAAGAATTAATATTATTTCTGTCAATATATATATATATATATATATATATATATATATATATATATATATATATATATATAAAAGAATATTATTGAATAGATGATAATTATCTTCTGATGAGATTATAGTAAATTATTAAATTACTCATTGAAAATCATTCGTTCATTAAATTTATTTTCGAAAAATTTTTTAATCAAATTTATCTTTTAAAAATTTTAAATTAATTATATTAGTCTTTCTATTATTTTTTATTGATGGTGTCAAAATTTATTAATGTGACACGTTAAGTGATACCCTAACATACACTTATAAGAATCTTAATTAATTATTAACATAATAAGTTTATGAAATTAGATTACATAAAAATCTAATTTGGGGAGAACTTGAGGCATTAGAATTCTTCAATTTAGTATTTATTTGATCTAATTTCATAAACTAATTATGTTAATAGACAATTATGACTACTAAATGTGTGTTGTGATATTACTTAATATACTACATCAACAAACTCTGATGTTATTAGTAATAAAAGTGACTGATGGACTAAAATGAATAATTTAAAATCTTTAAAAGATAAATTTAATCAAAAAAAATTTCGAAAACTAAGTTAAAAAACGAGTAATTTTTCAGAAATTAATTTGACTATTTACTCTAATATATATATGGTACATTGTAGGGAACATTAGTGTTAACCTTGGGTATGTAACTACTGACATACAATTATGAATAATCAAAGTGCATTAATTCAGATCATCCAGAGAGTGAAGAAACTAGCTTTGATTTTTTGTAAGACACTGATGATGGTGGTCACAGCTCTACCCAACTTTATCTAAAGTCAGCTTTTAACTTTTGTGTGGACGCTGAAATTCTGATTCCTAATTCAGCCTAAAATCTTGTTTAGCAGTAATTAAAAGTGAAAAAAAAAATCAAGGGGGTTAAAACATATATTATAGTTTCAATTTAGTTAGAATATATATAGCTTCATTGTTTCGAGGGAGAAAATCAAAATTAATTATAGGAAGCTCGTGTGACTCAAAAGCAGCTTATTATATAGCAACAAATGTAATTTGAGAGAGTATCTAAAAAATAAAAATTAAAAATGCAAACCTAATACGTTATAGCCAATTGCAAGCACAAGGTATAGTCTTTGCAACTTGTGAAAAACAAAAAAAAATTTGGTCCCACGTAAAGTTGGACCACTAGATTGGACCACTTTTGGGTAAATGATTAACCAACTGCAAATGGACCAATTGAATAGACTAGAGCCCTATAGTTGTAGCTTTCTACGTGTCCTATAGTGATAATCTATAATACTTCATTACTTCAGAGTTCAGACCAGCTTGGACTTGACACAAATTGTAAATTTATTAGTAATTTGAATTCATCTAATAGTAAAATTACTTATCAGTTTAAATAAGTGTTAGTAATTTAATATAAAAATTTTATATAATTGTATATGTAAATAGATATGTGAGTTTATAATGTAATGTTTATAATTAAACATATGCTAATTTATCTAAAAAAAAATCAGCCCTTTAATGAATGAAATCTAGGAACTTAGACAAAAGTTTCTAAAAACTTAGAACAATGATAAAATATTACGTACGATATATAGATAGAGGTGGCAACGGGACAGATAGGAGTAGATTTTTGCTCTATCCAATTCTGTTTTATTGTATAACAATTCGTATAAAATTCACCTTATTTTTATCCGCGAATAGTAAAACGTTGAATCCTAATCCATCTCTGTAGGTATTTGCCTCTATAATTATTAAAATCTAATATATAAAATTAAATTTCAAAATTTATATAATCATTATCATAGACATAACATAAATTAAAGTAAAAATTTTAATATGATATAATATTATTAATCATTTACTAATTATTTTACATATATTATATATATATATTATATATTAAAATTATATATTTATATATATGCCGGGGCGGATAGAGACGAGTATTACCTAAACCGATCTGCCCCACCCTCCTAAAAACCCGTCCCGCTCAAAACCCGCCCCGGTGCGGGACGGATAATTACCCGTTCCGAACGAGTAGGGACGGAGTGGGTACCCGCGAATTCGGGTGGTGTTGCCATTCCTATATATAAATATATATATATATTTTAAATTTATTTATTATAACCTCACTTTTCACTAAAGGAATTTCTCTTGCATAAATTTTTTGTGCCAAAAACAAAAATCCGTACAGAAGGTTACAACTAGTTGCATGATCTGATGGTATGGTAATAGACTAATGGTACATATATATTAGTATCCACGCTTACAAACAATGAAACAAACGTTAACTTGTTTATACAACAAGTGAACAAACCACCAGCACATGCAAAAGTGGGGAATGGATTTCTTACACAACGCCTCATGACATGGGAAACGATACTTGCTCACAGGTCATGAAAAAAGACTGTTTTGTCCCTTGTTAAATAATATTCATGATGATTAATGAGATCTTTTTTATATAATAATATATAATATTCAGGTCTTAACTATCAAAAAGACTTAGACCATAAAAGAACTTAATTATACCATTATCTTATCTGATCTTATGATATATATATATATATATATATATATATATATATATATATATATATATATATATATATATATATATATATATATTATTCATAAGATTTCAAGACCCAATATTACATGATAATATTCAAAATCCAAAGTTAATTACTTCATCATTTTCATAGACTTACAAAAAATATCAAACTTAAACATTCAATTTGTTTTCACACAATTATTAGAAACTCAGGACAGAAAATTCTAAAATAATAATAATCCCACATCAAAGGTTGTGTAAGAAATCCGTTCCCTACAAAGATTACAAAATTAACATGATTCCTAGATTGGTCCTAAAATTTGGATTTATTTATTTGGCTGCTGACAATAACGTCAACATCGGTCTAGCTAGTGCAATGTGGCCATGCCATGCACGACAAGTTCGTTATAACTTATTAGGTTCGTTCTAAGGATAATTATATGAAATTATAAATGTATATATGGTCCCAGAATTTATTAGTATACTATACAATAATATTAGTATTGGATGATGAGACAAATTGGTGAGCAATAAATGTTGATCAGCTGCTGCCGGGTTAGTGAGAGCATAAGCGCATGCTCGTTGCTCTGTCGTCTCCATCGCCTGGGCAGAAGCTTTCAAAGATCTTCAACAACTTTATGTCTCCTTCTTTAATTTCATACTCAGTTATTACATGCACGATCATGCTTATATCTTTGTCCTAAGGAATTCGCGACAATGCATTTGATGAGATATATTGTCATTGATGAATGAGGTTGTGGAAATAATTTAATTATTGTAGACATGTTTTGGCTTAGAATTTACATTTTTTGCAATTAGTGGGGACTGGGGAGATAAGTGAAATATATAAAATGGAGATAAGGATTAATTTGGTTATTAAATTTTAATACTATACTTTTTCTTAATTTTATTGTCGACAACTAAGTTTTTACCGTTTAAAAGTTTATAATTGAGTTTAGGCACCAACGACAAGAATAAGAAACACAGATACACGTTAAAATGTTTCTTATAATTAATTATATATATTATTTAAAAATTTATTTAATCAAGATATGAACCACGAATAAGGTCAGACACATTATGTAATCGTATTTGGGTATGTTGAAGTATGTAAAAAAGTTTTTTTTTTTCTTTTACTAAGATATAATTGGACACACCGTTAAAAAGGTGTCATTTTCGAAATGTTTTCAATAAGTAGCAATTTAACAAAATATTTGTACCACATAGATTCTTATACTAGATAAAAAAAAAATAAATTAGATCCTTGCAAACTACTTTTATTCAAAAAGAATATAAAATATTTTTAGAATATTTATTTTTATATTTTATGTAGGATGAATTTTGAAATATTTTAGAAGAGAAAGTTTCAGGTTTACTATCTTTTTCCTAAAAACTAACTATCAGTAAGAATCATTATAAAAATTTTATTTAGTATTAGAACATAATTACAAATTTTAAAATAATAAGGATAAAATCTTAGTGAAAGTGAGACAAATAACAAGATTATATTTTTAATTGAAAGGATAGATTCCTATGGTACGTCTATCTAAAATTACTTAATACACACCTCGATATTTATGTCTACTTACATTATTATCATTAGTATAATATAATATAGACTGAAAAACCTTTCAATTAATAGTTAATGGATTTAGCTAATTTATGTCTTGAGAACACATTAAAGTTACTAATAATAAAATTTTTAAATATTTTATTTTAATAAATAAATAATAAATACATTAAAATTTAAAAATTTTGTATTTTTTTCTATACAAACTTTTTTAATTAGTAATCTTAAAATTTGTTTATAGAGTATATATTAAGTAAAATTACAACACCTAAAATTTAATATTCAGACTCTACACTATAATTTAGAGATATAGTAAAGAATTAAACAATTAAAATGTAAATCACATCAAAATTAACAATTATAGGATGACAGCATAACAATGTAACATGCACACAATGGACTTGTATACAAGTTGCAGTATGCATATCGAACTCTCGACACTTATTTAAACGGATTAATGAACTAACCATTAGAGCAATCCAACTTCGTTCGCGTATTGGGTATATTGTTAGATTATTTCCATAAAGTATTTGGTGAGACGGGATAGACAACCATTGGCCGCACTGCCAATCATTCACCATTTTCGAATATGATATGATGGGAGTACCAAAAATAAAAATTAAAAAATGGAAGACAGATTAGTCCATAAGCTAGAAATTTAAACATAGTTTCATTTTCCTATTCAAATGGCAAGAAGAGTAGAAGAATATATGTATATATCTCCAGAATAAGAAGTATATGAAAACCAATATGCTTTCATAACCTTGGGCGACTATAACATCTAACATACTATGAACACAACAAAGTGTGTGATGCTACAAGAAAAGTTACCAGTTACTACTGCTTTTTCTTGAGGACGAAGTTCTCCTCAGGTTGCTTTTCCCAAAAATAATTTGCAGCCTCTATCCATCGTGGATGAACCAAAAACTTCTTCTCTTTCACTGCCCACCAGGCCTTCTCAGTTCCAGCATCAGTAGCAACCACATGTGTCACAGAGGGGTCAAGTTCCATTAAACAAGTAGCTCCCAACTGCTCAGCCATCTGCCGGAGTGGTGGTAATGCTCCATGGAAGATACGGCTGAAAACAACCACGCACCCGCTCAAGACTTCCCTTCGAACTGATTTCAAAACCTGGGAAAAATGAATTGATTGTAAAAACCAAACTAATTGATTAAAGCTTCACATTAGAATTACAAAATACAAATTAACTATAAATTTGCAATGAAAAAGGACTCAAGGAGTTAAAAGCCTAAAGTAGTCCCTGAAGTTGGCCCTACACCGAAAAGATCCCCAAAATTCTAATTGCACCATAAAAATTCCCAAGATTGAAAAAATTGCATCATGTTGGTTCGTTGGTTCCCACTCCCTTTCCATCGAGTTATTCACCACACCGTGAGTGACCGGGCACATACCCTTCCATGCTAGACTAGACAAAATGACGTTGTTTTAGTTTTGACATTAAATGCCTGATTGAACGAAGTCATTTAACCTTAATGAACCACAAAACGTCTTATGCCCCACACAAAAATGTATAACCATTAAGGTTAAACGATGTCATTTCATCAAGCATTTAGCGTAAGAACTAAAGTAACGCCATTTCATCTAAATCCAGCGTGAAGGGAATGTGCCACAAGTCACTCACGGCATGAGGTGTAACTCGACAGAAAGGGTTTGAGGGACTAGCATGATGCAATTTTTTTAATCTCGGGGACATTTATGGTGCAATTGGAATCTTGGGGACCCTTTTGGTGCAAGGGGGCCAATCTCAGTGACCACTTTAGGGCTTAACTCTTCAAGGATATATGACCAACATAACTACCTGCCTTACATCTCGTTCAGCAATATCTTCTTTAAGTTCCTGCAAAAGATTCACCACCACACAATTTTAGCTTTATATTAGAGATATCAAACCTTTTCTTTTCAGGTTGACCAAATGAGAAATGGCATACATCAAAGAATTTAGAATGGACTTGCTTAAGAACTTTAAGGATTTTAGTGAGTGCTCCTTCAGCTTCGTCTTCGTCACTCTTCAATTCAGCTAAAGATTTGCAATTGAAACCAAATTGCCGGCAACTTGAACCAAAAAAGTGGTATCTTTCCATCAGAATCAAATTATCTTTATGCTTCACCCATGCCTACATCATTAGCACCGACATTAAGATAGGAAGATCTTAGCGCACATATTTTTGCCGATAACCCTGCAAACCACTATCATATATAGATCAACCATGCTTAGTAAAAAGTTACATATAAGCTGTCCTTGAAGCCTTTTGGAAGGGACCATTCAGTAAAACCTCACAAAAATCAAGCATCCAAACTAGTACTCATAGGCTGATAGAAAAAAATATTTGACCAGAATGAAATCAGAAATCTGTTAACACAGTTTGATATGCAGTCAATAAAATATAAATATCCAAGCATCAATGAATTAAATGGAAAAACAGTCCTTCATTTCCTAAAATGCAAAATTAAGTAGATAACAGTAACGGTAACTGCAAATGAGTCAAGAGTCATATTTCACTGGATCCCAATATATAACTTTTTTGAATTAGAAATTTCTGACTGAAGTTGTAAGCCCTATCATATCACTTTTAATGGATGAATCCAATGCTGTATGGGTTTCAGTGCCACTAAGTAATTGGAACACAAATAAGTTTTAGTGCCATCATGATTCATAATAAATTAAAGAAGAGTACTAGAGGACCATCAGAATTTATTGTTTTTGACCATCAATTAGCCATCAATGTTTAAAAGTATAGGCTAAAATATGTTGTTCGATTACTAAACTAAAGAAATTGGGTTGATGGCTAAAAGTGCTAATAAAAAACAATAAATTCTGATAGTCCTCTAGCATTTCTCTAAATTAAATGTAAGACCATCTTGAACAGATTTGTTGGCAGGTACACAAAATAATTGCTCTATTCAGATTTCATACACAGACTAAAACACAACTATTGTCAAAGAAGCACTTGAATTAAAGTAATTCAGCATTACTTGACAAGTGTCAATGCACTCACGTGTTCTGTATCATCAAGAATTACAACAGCACTTTCTTGCCCCAACACAATATCAAGACCCTTCTGATGCTTTTGAGTGCCATCATCTCAAGAAATCACCTTTGCATTGAAGTATTCTCCTAGAGGATCAAGCAGCTTAGCCATCTCTAATGCATAGGGTCGATCACCCATGGTGTATATGTACATCTCAAACATTTCACTTGCTTCTTTTAGAAATGTGCGGACAAAAGGCCTCAACTTGGTCATCATATGCATTTTGTCCAATTTGAAAAGGCTACCCTTGGAAACATCTAGTTGATTTATAACATATAAGTTCAGAAATGCAACATAAATGAAGAGCCATTAAAACCCAAGAGGCCAAGAACATAACATCAAATAAAGTAATCAACTAATAGTTGTTAGAAAATACACACATCATAAAATGAAGAATGCAAGCAAGCTAGAAGACCCAAATTTAACAAAATACAAGAAATCAAGTTAGCAACATGCCACACTATTCAACAATTTAAGAAATGCCAGTTTTAGGGCATGACTTTTATTTTATAGATGATATGCTATTCCAAAGATGATTATATATGCACCATGGTCCTTGCAATTGCAAAATAACAAGACATCTTTGTGTTTATCAACATAGTGACACACTAAACATGAAAAAATCATTCATATGTCCAAAACTTACCAAACAAAATCCAAAAAGTATATCATGCCAGCATAACAATATTTGACAAACAGATATTCTGGTCAGAACACAGCAGAACTAAAGCATGCATCTAGCATTCACATTGCATCGGGTCTTTCGATCTAAAATACATATCAACAGCAAAGCACATTGAATGACATTATACCTACAAGAGAATCTGCCTGGGAAATTAAATGCAACTCTTCAGAGTTCAAATGAGCAAGGTGAGTGGAATTGAGTAACGTATGATCTAGGTCAAGAATCAGGTAAAGTTTTTTACGAATTAGCAAATTCTTCACATCTGTATTCCGCAATCTAGAGATCTCCTCATCATGAAGTCTCAATCCCTGCAAATACATAATTTCCATCACTATGTTTTTGTGAACCAACTCAACCACATGGCTGATAAAAACCATGTAACGGAATATAAGATTTCAGATTTCCTAAGACTACGAAATGTATGTGCAGTTTAAAATCCACCAACTTAATAAATGTAAATACCTATAAATCATAAAGAAGGAATTAACATGGAACTTCAACAATCTAACTTGGACTTGATTCATTGTTAGTAAACTTATTGAATACATAAGCATATTATATTTTATTTATATTAGGGACAATTATTTCAAAATTCAAATACATAGATAAATAACCGAAATAAGTGGAGCTACAAACTCAACACCACTGGCCATGATCAATAATAACCACCACTAAACTAGGACATAACTATCTCATTGGCTATATCTTATTTTAAGTTGATCTAATAGTTATGTGTAAACTGTTGTATGCAGAGGCAGCAACTGCAGGTAAAAAAGAACAATTATTCAAAGCCAAATTTGTAATTCCACAAATTATTGTGCATCATTCCTTCTGAGATGTGCATACCTTGTGTATGTAGCCAAATGTCACACCAGATTCACCATCCAACTTTTGCCCACAACGTATACACATATCTCCAAATGAACCAGGATGTGCACATACATATTCTTCTGCAATAACAAAAAAGCGAAAGCTAGAACACTTCCAATACAACCTGATAATGATGTACAATAACTGAAAATAATAGTTGCAAAAAAGTATACTTCACAGAATCCCAGCCATTTGAAAGAATATAAGTGAAATTTAGTTTCTACCCGATGGCCTACGAGAAGGGGTAGCACTGAGTTGTTGAGGAATCAGTTGTGTTTAACATTTTTTTCTGTAAGAATGGATGGAGGTAGTAAATAAGCAATTAACTTTTTTTCTGTTTAAGGGGAAAACAGCCAGCAATTCAAGATAAATAACATTGGGTAAACCGCTGCAATAATTCAAGAGGGCTGTAGAAACGGATAAACCTAAAAAACATTATCACGCCCTTTGCCCCTTTGCTAAAAGTTTGTTTCCTTGATCTAGAAGTAAAGCTCCGTATGAATAAATTACCAAAAAACACCCAGTGGCCAGTTGCACTTTCAATGGAAAGGATTCTATTACTGAGCATTGAGAAAAGATAGTGACTACACATTCAAAATTACCTAAATTCTGTTTCACGATCCCTTCTGAAGTAGACTCCTCAGTTTCCTCAGCACTTTCAAACTTGCACCTTTTTATTCTGCTTTAAAATTCATTGATTAAATAGTAGCACGATAAAACTTAGCCAAAATTATTTAAAAAAAAAAAAACCTAGATCCAAATAAATATATAATGTCTCTTGGAATAAGTCTACACACAGCAGTGCAGATACCAAGAGCAAACTGCAGCTAAGGTATATTGTAATGTGAGTAGTTATGAAGATTAAGTATAACCAGTTTAACCTGGCCTGAAGCCTGGAGGTGTGGTTCCCTACTTTCCTTAAGTACTTAACACATACCATCTGATATACGTAAAAGCAAAACCCTAATGTAACTCAACCCATAGATCCAAGTCGTATCCTACTAGAGTGTGACAGCTAAAGATATTTACTTGAACATCAGAGTACTTAGCCCTCTAATGAATCATGACCTGATATATAAATATGTCTTACAGCACATACACCTAATCCACAGCAATTAATTTGTGAAATTAACATATAAATTGTAACAGCTATAACAAAGATCACCTGCCACTTTCCAGCTCATCTTGATTTTCAACTTCTTTATCGGATGACGCGTCTGGCGAACTTGCAGCTAATGCATCATCAAGATACGCAATGAAGTCATCACTACTGGATGAATGTATCGGAGAGTCTGCTGCAACACTCATCTGCATCCAATAAACCAAATTAGAAAGTAAAATCCATAAACAAAGAGATTCCACAAAACAGAACCAAATGGCAAAACATAACAGGACATCACATAGCAGCCAGATTCAAAGCCTAGTGTAAACACAGATACTCATCAAAGGCAACAAAGACCTACCATAAGATATAACAGTTCAACAATTCATGTATCTCTGCCTATCAATTTAAGCTTTTAGGATAAGTAATTTCATGACATCTATTGCAAATCATTCACCCAAGTGAAGTGTGGCAAAAAATAACAAAAGCAGTGTCTCCAATAAAAGTTTAAAATAAATACAAACCAACCAACCAAGCAACCACCTTTCTATAATGCCAATCTGAAGATAACTATGCCCAAAAATACAACATAACAGTGATTCGATAGCACGAAGTACATGAAATATGAATGAATGAATGAATCCCAGCTGTTTGAGAAATTATATATGTAAAAAGAAAAAGAAAAGAGCACATGGTTAACAATCATATGCAAGGCACTTATTACACTGTGTTCAATGAAGATGGATTATTGAACCTAAATGGCAAGCAAAACAGAAGCAAACTAAGGCCTTTCTCCTTCCATTTGTCTTCAAATAAATTCAAATGACAAACAAAACAGAAGTAAAGTAAGGCTCCAGAATGTTAATTAGTTCATCCTTTCATAAATAACAAGGTTTAATCATACACAAGCAAATTAAGGCTCTAAAGATTAAAGAGCCCCCGCTGATTAAAGAGCCCTCGCTGAATTTAATCAAGTTTAGTCACACGCGGTATTTTCATCCCATAAAGAGGCAAAACCAGAACTAACCTAATAAAATAGAAATTTAAAAAATTGAACTATACGCATCAAGTCATCAATATTCAATAATCATAATCAATATAGAGATAGGAACAGAAAACTAGAAGAGAACAGATCGGTGGCGAGACCTGACCGGAGGAGAGAGAGAGTACAGAGGCAGTGACCGAGGTGGGTGAGCAGAGAGCACAACAGCGGCGGAGGGAGGGACATAAGACCAGAGGAGAGGAGATCGGCGACGAGCTCACAGGTTGCAGCCTCGCCGGAGAGGCATTACATAGCAACAGCGACGGTGGAGGGAGAACACATGGCAGTAACCGCAGTGAAGAGACGGGGGTTGTGCTGGAGAAAGAAGTGGTTGGCGGTTCCGGTTTTTAACAGAGCGACAGACTGGGGGCTGTGGCCTGTGGGAGAGAATATTAGGGAAATTTGGAGCAGTGGATATCGGCTGGTAAGTGAATACAAATTGGAAAATGGGGGTGGGGTGTCTTAGTGGTAGCACCGTAGCAGTATTTTGGGGTTTTCCCACTAATTTACTAATTTGAGATCAAACAACTAAAATTTAAACAAATAAGATTTTAGATATTAAATTGTAATAATTTAAAAGAAGTTGTGTTTTTTTAATAAATTATTTCAAAAAAAAAAGACAATTATTATATATACATATACATAAGTAATAAAATACAGTTTTAGAATGTATTAAGTTATCCAGTAATATTATATGTATAAATCCTTTTGGTAATCAATCCAACTAAATGCTAATGAGCTATAGTTCAAATTGCATAATTTTTCTATTCTCATCTAAAAATTTTGGATTCAAATCTCACTTCTAATTTTTTTTTTTTTAAATCAAGTCTAATTAAATTGACCCAATTCATTGTTTGTATTAGCTTTCATTGTATATGTGCTATGATTAATGATTCTATATTTGTATGTTGAAGTTCATTATTTATGTGCTATGATTCTTTATTGCCTGTGTGTTGTGATTCATTATTTATTGCTAATATCTATTGTTTGTGTGATGTTATCTGTTATTAAATTACTGTGAATAATTATTTTTTTAATCATATTTGAATATTTGTAGAATGAGAAAAATACTTATTAAAAAAGGTGACTCTACAAAGAAACATGAGAAAGAGAAAGAAACAAAAAAATTATAAATATATGTATGTGATCTAACATGATTACTTGAATCTTCGTAGAGAACTCATGACATCAGATGTTTTTTGTGATACGTTATGAAGATTTTCAAAGCAATGTCCGAAGATAAAAGAGATATTGTCGATAAAATGGGGCTTGGAACATTAAGCAACATCCCATCATTGAACCTGAGCCACACATCAAATAGAGCTTGTTCGACACTATGATCTTGATAGTGACTGCTTAAAGACTTCATATGTTGCAATCCCATACATTAGTAAAGATTGGGCAAGCCTAGGTCTAAAATCAATAGGTATTTTTTGGTGTTGTTTTCCAAAATTTCTATGCTTTATCTTTAAATTAGTATACGGTGTTTCAAAATTTGTGTGTTTCACAATAACTCATATATTTTTATGCTTTTGTGTAAAAGTTTTTTAAACTATTTATTTTATAGGTGAAGCTTTACCTTCAAAAATTAAATAATCTGAAATCAACAAAGAGATGAAGGATATAATAAACTATTTTAGAACAAGTTCCTAACGGATTTAAGGGATATGGTTCTTCAAACTGTTGTTGATACTAAAGAGAATTGCCCAACAGCAACTCCAAAACTATCTCCAGTTGACTTCCTTGTAATTCTGGATGTCGAAAACATAATTGAGATTTGAGAAGAATTGGGCTAGCCATGTTCATAAATTTCTCATTCAAGGAATCAAAACCTCTAGAAAAAAGAACAAAAAATTAGTTGATGGTTGCATATATGCTCTGATCATCATATACATTCATAGCAAAATGTGGAGGTTGAGCCAAGATCTACTGCCCCTCAAAGATCATGGGTGTTGTACTGGGATAAAAAAAAATTAATAGAGAAGATTGAGAATGAATCAAAGAAAGATGGGGTTTGTGTGTTGTCCAATTTTATTTAGTTTTCTATGACTTGAATATACTATTGATTTTTTTAAAACTAAATGTCTTAAATAACTATTTGTTTCACGGTCTTATAAAACAAGAAAAAATAAGGACGAAAAGAGCTCATGTGGAGATCAAAAAGACTGAAAAAAAAACAATAGAAATTTCTCCTTCCACTTCTGATTCTGAAAAAATAGGATCTAAAATAGAATCAGATTTTGAATAAGCTTCATATTGTTTTCTAATAAATTTTTTTCTATTATAAAATTTTCTTTTTTTTAATTCAAGATTTTTGAATATATTGTTCGAAGTGAACAACGAAAAAAAAAGAAGAGGACAAAGCAAACAATAAAAGTTCAACAACAAAAAAAAAAGTAAGTTTATATACTATAAAACTTTAATTATATGATGTTATCTATTGTTTTTGTGCAATGATTTATTTTTTTTCTATGCTGCTTTAATTATTTTGTTACTGTTATAGAACAAAAGCAACAAAGTTTAAAGAGGCTCAAACAAAAAATTCAAGTAAAAAAGAACACAACTGTAGGTGAAAAACAAAAAAGCACGAATGTTTTAAATAAATAAGTTTGTTTTGTTTTAAACTCAAAAATTTGTATGTTATTTTCTTAAAAAATTTGTGCTGCCCTTCCTAACGTTTTGCGCGGCCTTAGATCGCCACAGATTAATCCACTAAGTGATTATGAACTCTTCAACCCACACAAATAAGCACACATGGCAGAGAACATGATCTTACTAGTATTCCAATTATGTAAGTTTAATATAGTGACCTACTGTATGTTATTCCTTTTATAAAATTTGCTTTATTATTATCAGGTATCTTTAGTTCTTATGTCAAGTTTGTTTTATGTTTTATTAGAAAAGTTTTTCTTAGAAAAAGAAAGATACCAGAAAATGAGCATGGAAAAATAATATCATGGTGCTACTAAAATCACATACTTTAGTTCAATTTTAAGCCCTAATTGGCTATGTCTATCCGAGGTTCTCTTTCATTTAGCAGTCACAAAGAATAACAAAAAAATCATTCACACACTTAAACAATCATAACCACAAACAATAAATAGATGATACAGATGCAATGTTAACTCTTATTCGAATTCTATTAAGAGGACGCACCTCAGAAATTATGGTTTGGTGCAAGCATACTGAAAGTTTGTAAATAGCCGAGAAGAAGAGTTTGAATCTATGAC
This sequence comes from Arachis stenosperma, assembly GCF_014773155.1. Lineage (NCBI taxonomy): Eukaryota > Viridiplantae > Streptophyta > Magnoliopsida > Fabales > Fabaceae > Arachis > Arachis stenosperma. The sequence continues at coordinate 127,778 of NC_080377.1, read as the reverse complement.
CTCCTTTTTTAACTTCTTTTGCTTTTAACTTCTGACTGGAATAGGAACTTAGTTGCTGTTAAGTCTGTTAAATTAAAATTTAGGAGACAATTTGAATTTGTCTATTCACGATACTGACTTAAACAAAGCAACTCGTTGGTTGTGGAAAGCTGTGACTTCTGATATATGGATAATACAGGAGACATTTTTATTTTGTCTCATAACGAAAGAAAAACAGAAGAAGAGTAGAGAAGAGAGAATCACACAGCCAAGTATCCTAGTTCAACCACCATGTGCAATATAATTTACATCCAGTCTCTCTCACAACACTGGTAGAATTTTTACTATATTTCAAAGATTACAAACACCAATTTCCCTAAGATTCAACCCAATTCTATATGGGACAAACCCAACTTCTACCCAAGCTAAATTTGGCTAAGTTCACTTCCTAAACTTGCAACCACCAAGTGCTTATCCAACTTAGTAAGGAAATCCCCTCAAAGATCATGTGTACAAAATAGAAATACAAACAAAAGAGTTTGACATAAATTTCTGATTTTTTTTTATTATTCTTTTTGCCTTTTCTCTCAATGGCTTTTAGTGATTTTTCACTTAATGCCTTTTTCCATTGAAAAGAAAACAAAGAAAGATGAACATGGAAGTCAGAAAATTTAATGTCATAAAGGAGAAGAAAGAATAGCTTGAAAGCTATGAAGACCCAAACTTGTGTGCTCACTCCTTGCTTCAATATCTATTCCAAAGCTTGAAACTTAGCTTGAACAGTTTTGACTTCTTCTATCCCAAATGCAGCAACAGCACAGAAGAGAGATGGAGTAGTATGAACCTTACATGCATCTATACCTGTCATCTTCTCTTTCATCTTTTTTTAAATTTCTTCAAAGATCTGAGTTATTTATTTATGCTTTGGTTCCAAGTTTCTTTCTTATCACTTGATTTGTAGCAGAGTTCGATAACCTTTATTTTCTTCAATTTTTCCAAACGGTGCATGCATAAGGAAGATATCTTCAACAAGCATCAATAAAACACAAAGATAATAACTGACTTTTGAGCCCTAGTTGTTGATTTTCTTCTTCTTGTTTGATTTTGTTAACACATTTTTTCATCTTTGATTTGAACCATCAGATTTTTTTTTTTTTTGCTTTTCTTTTGAAATGATTCACGTGGGTGAGAGAATTGGTTTGGTTTCATTGAATTTGGTTCAAATGGGAGTGAATTGCCTCTCTTCATTTAGGTTAGTGACTAGCAACCACTCTTTGGGCCATTAGTGAGTGAATGAATTGAATAATGTGAACATGGGCTTGTATCATCAATTGGGCCTAAAGTTTGTTTTTTATTCTGATGAGAAAGTGTTGGTATGATTAGTGATCAGTAAGTATTCACTCCGTAAGAGTTGAGATGGGTGCTTATGACCTTAAAGCTTGTTATTGGGCCAGTTTTGATTTCTATATTTTTTGCACAATCAACAAATCAATTACACACATAATTAGACTTTTAACCCAATAATAATGTTTGGTTATCATTAATTAATTGTTATTAGTTCTTTAAATTCAATAATCTCCTATTTGATAATAAATATTATAAAATAAATTTTAATGAAATAAAGAGAGTGTGAATGAACTTCTCTTTGATGATACAATTTTAAATGGATTTGGATTCTCTAAATTTTGAAACTTACTTTAGAGGATAAAGTATGATTTATCACCATTTATTTCATAGGTGAAACCAAGAGAAAACATGAGAGAGAAAATATTCAATGGTAAGAGATTTAATTTTATCCTCTAAAGTGAAAATCTAAAATTTAAAGGATCTAAATCCATTTTAAATTGAACTCTCCCTTTCTTTTATTTACTTGACTTCCCCTGAATATTAGCATTTTCTTAATTTATGTGATCAATGAAATTTATACAAGAACTATACCAAACATTCCAAAACAATTCAAACAGCCTTTGTATCAATCAAAACAATCCAGCCTAATAAGTTATTTTTTCAGAAAAATAAGGCTATAAAAAAAAATTAACATCAAGCACTTATAAGACCAATGTATCAATCAAAACAGTGGTCAAGGAGAAATCAAATCTGATCATTATAAATAGAAACTTCGATAATTCATTAGCACCAACAAAATTGTTACTTGCTAAAACAAAATAACAGCACCAACTAACCAATAATTCATATTTCAACTATTCACATCATTAATCAATTCGCACCAATAGTTCACTAAGAATAGCAACAAAACACCATCAACTTATAATTCTAACAATTCAAACCAAAATAGTTCATTTTTTATACTCACTCTCTCTTTTGTCATCAAAGAGAGTTAGTACCACCAGCACAAAAGTTTGTTAGACTTGTAAAGCAATGTAGCAGTTTAATCAATTCAAAGTTAAGTGTCTAAAATCATTATTACAGTCATTCAAAAATAAAAATATTCAAAAATCAGAAATTAAACATCAGAAATTAGTTTTTAAGAAATCAACAACATCAATAAGGAATTAGATATTAGATTCCTCATCCTCAATTTTTAAAATATTTTCTTTTTGTTCATACATTATTTGATCATCTTTTAAAGAATCAATGTACTTCAAAATTACTTCAATACAACTTAAAAATTTTTGTAAGGAATTTTCAATTTTTACAGCTAATTTCCTAACTTGTTGGCTCGAGTTGATCATATGCTTGATTAGGTTTACATATTCTTGTAAGACGACCTTCACTATACCGTCGACCAAGTACTTATGGGATGATCATGTTTCGGCAGCTGATTGAAGAGGGATGCTTTTATCTTTTTCTTCTTCTTCCATAACTGTGTCCCTAGCAGTCTTAGTCTCTTTTTTTTTTGTTTGTTTGATTGCACCACTGCCTTTAAAAGATGAAATTTTATTCTCTTGGGTCTCATTGTTCATATCAACGTCAAATTTTTTAAAGATGGAAATAAAAAATATGTCATATGATAGAGAAATATTTTGATCACTTTTGATGCAATCATACATATGATCCATGTAAAAGAAATTTTAATTTTGTTGATAATGACATAGAGAAACAAAGTATCACAAAAAGTAACTCGTTGATATGACCTGTTTTGAAGCAAGAGAATATAAATAATGATGCAGTGTAATTAGACTTTGATAGGACTTAAGACTCGATTCTTTGTCAAAACATCTTTGTGTAAAATGCTCATATCATTGTCCTATTTTTCAATTATATTATTGACTCTATGATAATATTTTTGGATCCGTCCATAAATCTGAATACCTAGAGGAAGTCTTTAAATATACGATTCAAGTGAAAGAAAAGTTGCAATAGAAAGAATCAGCGTTGGCATATTCGCACGGAAAAAATTAAAAAAAAAATGCAAATGCAGAGGAAGCTTGGGTGTTCAACTTCCACCATGTTGTCTTAATAGCAACTAAGCAAAAACTGACTAAGGAAAAGCGGTGCGCACGTGGTGGTGGGGGGTTTGACCAATGCAATAGAATGCCCAGTGCTGTATATATGTGATTTATTTGTTGATGCACATTGTTTCTTGTGTTCTTTTGATTCCTTTTGTCGTTGCACTTGACCCCTTTTGAATAAATAAATTAAGTGATCATCACCAATGCATTACTATTTTTTAAACGAACCTCCTACCACTAAGGAATCTAGCCTACGAACAAGGCTACTACATAGTTTTATTCAAGATTCAGTTTGAGATTTGCGGCTGCTTGAATTAAACGACCACAAACCCTCCCCCTCCCCTCTCTTTTCAAAAAAAAAAAAAAAATCAACCGATAATATATATATATATATATATATATATATATATATATATATATGAAAAAGTATAGAATTATAGGAAAATAATTTTTAATTAGTTAATTAATATTAGTTCGTTTTTTTAATTTTGTTTTCTTAAGATTTAAAATTTAAAGTTGATAATTTAGAATTTAAGATTAAGTATTTATAATTTAAAGTTTAAATTTAAATTAAATATAAATAATTTAAAAAATATTAACTGAAATTAGTTAAAAATATATATTAAGAATAATACTGAACATATTGATATGTGATAGTATTTAGGTGCAAGTATATTAAAAAAAAAAAATTTTTATTAAGACATCATTAAATACAAAAATATGTGTATTAAATAAATATCAATGTATATTATATCTAAAATATATTTAATACAAAAATATGACAAATCAAAAAACCATCTGTATTTCATAGTTAATAACTAATATTAGCATTAATTGGTTTCTAACACCTTTTGACAAATAGTTATAGTAAAAAAGTCTTCTAATAAATGATGATGTTATATATGTAAAAGTTTTATTAGTATTTAATTTTCTTCTATATATTATAGTATTTCATCATTTAACTTGTCCTGCATGAGAGCTATGGATACATATTTTTTTTTTTTAAAAATGCTCTCTCGTTTGTTATCAATTGAATTTTCTTATTCCTTATATACTACTTAATTTAACATTTTAGTTTTACATATAATATTTATAATTATATATTATTATATTTAAAATTATTCAATTATTCTAATTTCTTAAGAAATTTGATACAAAATACCACAACTTTAAAATAATTTTAAATTTATTTTTTTATTTCTTAAATATTTTTATTTCTCATATTTGCATTGATAGCTATTATTGCTATATGATCTCATCATCTCTTTAACTCAGATTACACTTCTAAAGTAAGAAAATTAATAAAATAAAGACAAAACCCCTAATATCTCTTAAATAAATTCAATAATGAGAATTATTAAATTGTTTATTTTTATTTTATCTTTATGCTATTTTATCTTTTAAAAATTTATTATACTTATTTTTTTCTAATAGAATTATCTAGAGAATTTAAATGTTTTAACTATTTTAAATTTTATAATCAATTTAGTATAGGTAGCATTATTTTTTATATCATACACAATAAAAAAATTTTATTTTTTTTTTCATTCTTTCACAATTTTATTATGGTATTAAAACTATGATATTTTTCTTAAAAAATATATATAAACTATATTTTTTAGTAAACAATCATCATGCTTTTTTTTTAATTTTCTTCTAAAATAAATAATCAATTTTTTAATTTAACTTAAGATTCAACCAATCTTATTACATTCTACCAAGTAAAAATTTTACTTTAATCTTAATTACCCTGTTCTAACATAAAATAATTACCATTTATAGAATAGATCATTCATGGCCATAATTTTCAAAAATAAATATACATTTTATTTTAACAATTATGTCTGCACTTTTTTAAGCTGTTCGTCTACGCTTCCTTCTTCCAACAATTTTGTTTGTGCTTTTTTTTTTTTTTTTGTAATTTCATCTACATTCTATTTCAGCAATTTTATTAAAAATAAATCCTTAGTCCAATCTTCTAATCTCTCTAACTTTTGTCTCTCTGCTCCCTCATCGATCGCCTCCACCCTGCTGTACGAAGTTCTCTTTGTGTAAGCAAAGGAGCTGGTACGGTGGTGACTCCGGTGACAGGTTCTCGAAGTAACGGGCGAGCTTGGCGCTACCAACTTTTGTGGAGGTGCTCCATGCATGGCACTTCCAAACTGGTAGTGAGGTCGACATTGGTAAACGGAGTCTCTCTTCCCCTCTTCACTTTTTTCATTTCCTTTGGAAGCTTGGATCTATGTCCAGAAGCAACTGATGTTTTTTTTTTTTTGGCGATGCTTGCAAAATTTTGTAACACAAGAAATTATGATTTCTTACAAAAATAATGACAATTTTTAAATTTTTTATTTTTTTTAACAAATTAATTTTTTATTACAAAAAGTTATTTGTTTTTGTAATGTTACAAAATTATGATAATAGAATGGAATAATTTTAATTGAATTTATATCTTTTAAAATAAAAAAAATTAATAAAATAATAAAATAAAAGATTAATCTTCGATTATCTGAGTTTAATTTAAAATAATTAATTTTACCAACTATTTAGAAGATGATCTACTAATTACTAGAGTAATATATACATCGTCTGGCATTAATAGTTCTATTGTAAAGTTACTAAAATATTCTAATCATTAGAGAACATTATTTATATATAATAATTAAAAAAATATTAGAGTTAATATAATTTTTTATTTTTTATTAATAATTAAACACCAAACTACTAAACTAAATGCATTGAATTACTAGACACACAAAAAATGCATGAATTACTTGCTAAAATTATTAAATAAAATTGCTTTCTTCTTAAAATGGAGAGTTTTTTTATTCGATATTATATCATTCAATGTGCATTACTTAATCATCAGCCCAACATTAATATAATTCTATAAAATAAAAATTCACACGAAGTTAACTTTACATAAAGTTGATAATTAAAAATTATTAGATAAAAATTTAGTTAAATCAATCAAATTATTTATTCATTATCAGCTATCATTGAGTTTTCACCTTCTATTAAATACATCAACAAATGCTACCATTTTTATTTGAAAGAAACATTGAGGAGGATTATATATATGAGATATAGGATGAAGAGCAACGTCAATGAGAAAAACCATTTGCTACTGCTTAAAGAAAATACAAAATACTAGGTAACAAATTATCTTACATGCACTAAAACACACCTCCAATCTCGAACCCAGACATGCATGTGGAAGGCACGTGCCATCCTTTCCAAGCCTCGAACCACGACTAAATAATTTAACTATTTATCCTTTTTTTTTTCTTTCGAATTTGGGTTTAATTTTTGTGCCCTACACCAGGACTATGACCTGGACCAACCCCATTAATAGAATCTTTAACATCTTGATTATTCTTAACTACTACTACTACCGCCCCCATTGATTTCATAACGTTATCTTTTCCGTCAGTTTTTCTGTGACCAGCACCAGGACTTGGACCTGGCCCAACACCATTCACAGAAACTTTCTTAGCTTCTAAACTCTCCAATAATACCACCATTGATTTTTTGCCGGAATCGCCAACGCTGCTTGAATCATGATCAAGAGTAATGTTGTTTGTGTTCAATGGTTTTATGATCTTCCTTCCTTGAGTTAGATGGGTATGGTTGAAAGCAACAAGAAGTGCAAGAAAAACACCAACATATTTGTGCATGGCCTGACATTTTCCCATAGTAGAAGAAAAATAGGGTAGTTGTTGTTTTGAAAATAAAGAAACACAGATCTAGGGACTTATGATATGAATGAGAAGAATGAGAGGGGATTATGATATGAATGTTAGAAGGGATGATGATGTATTTATAATATGCTGAGGAAAAGGGCTAGCTTCAAATGTTTCTAATAAATTAAAGCTATATACTCTTATATTCTTATTTTAATGGATCTTTTATATGAATATATTAAGCAATCATGGATGTAAGAATATATTATATCAATATAAACTCAATATATATATAACGTGTGTAAATACCAAAAAATAAAAATTTACAGTTTCAAATACATTTGTTCTTTTTTTTTTAGAATATTTACTTAAAATTTATTACTCGATGAAATGCGACTCTCGTTATAAATATGATCTCTATTATTGTTTTAATGAGTTCAGAAAAACGAGTCACATACACATTTTCTAAACTTAAAGGTTATATATATAAATATTTAACAATTGAAAACAAGATAATAACTTTCTCATTCCCTATGTCTCCCCCCCCCCCCCTCCCCCCGGGAAAAAAAAGAAAGGTTTTCTTAACACAAGTAAATAAAAAACTTCTGTTCTTATAAACAATGGCAAATAATAAGCAAAATCAATTTATCAAGGAAAATTGCTATGTTTTTCTTATTATAGTCTGTTTCAACTTCAATTATAGGTTAAACTTTTAGAACAGTTGCTTTTATTATAACTGTATTTTTTCCCTTTAGTGTATATATATATATATATTTTGTTTACTCAAACGATATCCCCCAACCCGACAGGTTAAGGATTAATCCGTCGCAGATCTGAGCTCTATTTAAGGGTCTGCCGCTGACCAATGGATTGCTGCATGCACAAGGCGGAATTCGAACTCCCGACACTTGCTTAAGCGGACGAGTGAGCTGACCACTCGAGCAACCCAAGTCGATTTCCCTTTAGTATATATGATCTTAGTAAATTTGTCTATATATGCCATGTTAAAACCCTAAACAAAACACACACACACATATATATATATATATATATATATATATATATATATATATTGCTTACATCTCCCTCCCTCCCTCCCCCTAATAAAAAATAGCCTAATATATATTCTAACTACTAATAATGTCATTTGATGACTAAATGTGTTGAGCACTCATGCTCTACAAATGTGGACCTTTTATAATTTATATATATCAAATTAAATAACTTATGATTCCATTAATCTCACTCTCGAGAGAGAGAACTAACACACAATATATATACACACCCACACGCGTAATGTATGTATGTATATTAGTTTGTCCATGCTAGCTAGCTAGGTTGGTGTCAGTCATTAACTGATAAAATAAGTGTGAATCCTACTAAAATTACTCAAAAATATCGGTTTTGTTGTAAAATAAATGATATATAAAATAAAGATGTATAAATAGAAGACTCTATTATTAATATTATTAGCTCAATAATTATTATATATATATAATAATATTATATGTTGTATTGTGTATATATATACAAAAATAAAAAAAATATTAAAAATAAAGAGAGAGATATTTGCATTTGATATTATCTCAATATAATAAAGATGGTTAATATTGCTATTAATATTATATGTAAAGAGTAATAAAAAATAGAATTTAAAATACTTATAAAATAAAAGAAGAGAAAGAATTGTAATAGTAATATAAGGAGAAGGGTATTTGTTTGCAACATAAAAGAGAATCGATCTCTTATTATTTGGTTGTGTGTAGTAATAGAAAAGAAACTAAATACTTTATAAGAAAGAGAGAGAGGGAATATATTAGCTTGTATTGCTGTGTGTTTATTCAGATGGATGCTACTCCTATTTATACACACAAATGGTCATCACTTTTCAACCTTCATTAAATCCATTCTCTCTTGAGAATGATTCCTTCAATATTGAGAAGGTGATTCTACGTGGTCATCCATATCACAACACTCCCCCTTGGATGACCATTTAGGGTTATTGCCTCATTAAAACCTTACTAAAGAAAACCCTGTGGGAAAAACCTTAGTGAAGGAAAAAGAGTACAATATCCTTTGTGATGGGGACTGCCTCATTAAAAACCTTGTCAAGAAAAACCCAATGGGAAAAAACCTGACCAAGGGAAAAAGAGTACAGTCTCCCCCTCATGCCGACATCATTTAATGTCTCGAAATTGGCGCATCCCAATCTCATGTACCAATCTTTCAAAGGAGGATTTTGAGAGTGACTTTGTAAATAAATCTGCCAGATTATCACTTGAGCGGATCTGTTGGATATCAATTGTCCCTTGATTTTGAAGATCATGAGTGAAAAAGAATTTGGGAGAAATATGCTTTGTTCTATCACCTTTGATGTATCCACCTTTAAGTTGAGCAATGCATGCTGTATTATCTTCAAACAGGACAATTGGAGCTATCTTATGGTCAATCAGTCCACATGATAATAGAATATATTGAATCAGACTCCTCAACAAAAAACACTCGCGACTAGCTTCATGAATCGCCAGTATTTCAGCATGATTAGAGGATGTTGCAGCAATCGTCTGTTTCGTGGACCTCCAAGATATAGCTGTACCACCATATGTGAACAGGTATCCTGTTTGAGATCTCCCTTTATGTGGATCAGACAAGTATCCGGCATCTGCATAGCCAACTAGTTGTGACTTGGATCCATAGGGATAAAACAATCCCATATCAACCGTTCCATGAAGATATTGAAAAATTTGTTTGATTCCACTCCAATGTCTTCTGGTTGGAGATGAACTATACCTTGCTAATAAATTCACCGCGAATGATATGTTAGGTCGCGTATTATTAGCAAGATACATTAGCGCTCCAATGGCACTAAGATATGGTACTTCAGGACCAAGGATATCTTCATTTTCTTCTTTAGGACGGAATTGATCCTTTTTCACATCCAAAGATCTTACGATCATTGGTGTACTTAATGGATGTGACTTATCCATATAAAATCTTTTCAAGATCCTTTCTGTGTATGTTGTTTGATGAATAAAGATCCCACCTTTTATATGCTCGATCTGCAAGCCGAGACAAAACTTAGTTTTTCCAAGATCTTTCATCTCAAACTCTTCTTTTAGAGTTTTTATAATTGTTGGAATCTCTTCAGGAGTCCCAATGATATTTAAATCATCAACGTACACAGCAATTATAATGAACCCAGATGTAGTTTTCTTTATGAAAACACATGGGCAGATATCATCATTCTTGAATCCGTTTTTGGCCAGATACTCAGTAAGACGATTATACCACATTCGTCCAGATTGCTTTAGACCATATAAAGATCTTTGCAATTTGACTGAGTACAACCCTTGCGAATATTCATTGGATGGTTTAGATATCTTTAGTCCTTCAGGGACTTTCATATAGATATCCCGATCTAATGAGCCGTACAAATAGGCTGTTACCACATCCATTAAATGCATATGCAGTTTATGATATGCAGATAAACTGACCAAATAACGTAATGTTATCGCATCCACTACGGGGGAATACGTTTCTTCATAATCTATACCGGGCCTTTGTGAAAAACCTTGTGCCACAAGTCGGGCTTTATAGCGCACAACTTCATTTTTCTCATTTTGTTTTCTCACAAATACCCACTTATATCCAACAGGTTTTACATCTTCAGGTGTACGGACTACAGGTCCAAAGACTTCACGTTTTGCAAGTGAGTCTAATTCAGCCTTCATGGCTGCTTCCCATTTTGGCCAATCATTTCTTCGTCGACATTCTTCAACTGATCTTGGCTCAAGATCCTTACTTTCATGCATGATATCTAATGCCACATTATATGCAAATATTTCATTGACAATTGTCTTATTTCGGTCCCATTTTTCTCCTGTAAAGACATAATTTATTGAGATCTCATCATTTTCACAATTTTCAGGTACCTGAACGTCTTCTGGCGTTATATCAGAATTTTGGACAACTGCCGGTGTCTTTACTATGTCTTTTTCAACAGGAATCGTATTTACCTCTTTTCTCTTTCGAGGATTTTTATCTTTGGAACCGATAGACCTGCCACGCTTCTGGCGTGTATTTGCTTCTGTGGCTATTTGTCCTACTGGGACATCAATTCGAATTGGGGCATTTTCCACCCTGCCACGCTTCTGGCGTGAATTTGGTTCAGTGGCTACTTGTCCTACTGGGACGTCAATTCGAATTGAGGCATTTTCCGCTGGTATATAAGATTTGGTTATCCTCTTCGTATCGGAAAATGCATCAGGCAATTCATTTGCTATTCTTTGCAAATGTATAATCTTTTGAACTTCTAGTTCACATTGCCCTAATCGAGGATCTAAATGCATCAACGATGATGCATTCCAATTAAGTTCCTTTTCAGGAAGCTTATTCTCTCCCCCTAATGTTGGAAATTTTGATTCATCAAAATGACAATCCGCAAACCGAGCTTTAAACACATCTCCGGTTTGTATCTCAAGATACCTCACTATAGAGGGAGAATCATATCCAACATATATTCCCAATTTTCTTTGAGGTCTCATTTTAGTGCGATTAGGTGGTGCAATGGGAACATATATTGCACACCCAAATATTCTTAAATGAGAAACATTTGGCTGCTGGCCAAAAGCTAATTGCATAGGAGAGAATTGATGATAACTCGTTGGCCTCAAACGAATAAGTGCTGCGGCATGTAAAATAGCATGCCCCCAAACCGAGGTTGGGAGATTTGTTCTCATAAGCAAGGGTCTAGCGATTAATTGGAGACGCTTAATAAGTGATTCTGCTAACCCATTTTGTGTGTGAACATAAGCTACTGGATGTTCAACACTTATTCCATTAGCCATACAATAAGCATCAAAAGCTTGGGAAGTAAATTCACCAGCATTATCAAGACGAATTGCTTTAATTGGATTTTCTGGAAATTGTGCTTTTAATCGAATAATTTGAGCCAATAATCTCGCAAACGCCAGGTTGCGAGAAGATAATAAGCACACATGTGACCATCTCGAAGATGCGTCTATTAGGACCATAAAATATCTAAAAGATCTACATGGTGGATGAATAGGTCCACATATATCACCTTGAATCCTTTCTAGGAATTCAGGAGACTCAAATCCAATCTTTACTGGTGATGGCCTTAAAATTAACTTTCCCTGAGAACATGCAGCACAACAAAATTCACTAGTTTTAAGAATCTTCTGGTCCTTTAGTGAATGTCCATGAGAGTTTTCAATAATCCTTCTCATCATGGTTGTTCCCGGATGACCCAATCGGTCGTGCCAAGTTATGAACTCATTTGAGTTAGTAAACTTCTGGTTTACAATGGCATGTGATTCAATTGCACTAATCTTGGTATAATACAACCCAGATGAAAGTGAGGGTAATTTTTCTAATATAACTTTCTTATTTGAATCATGAGTTGTGATACATAAATACTCATGATTTCCCTCATTCATAGTCTCAATATGATATCCATTTTGGCGAATATCTTTAAAACTCAACAAGTTTCTTCGAGACTTGGTAGACAACAGTGCATTATTTATTATAAATTTTGTTCCTCCAGGAAACAAAATTATAGCTCTTCCGGAGCCTTCTATCACATTGCCTGAGCCAATAATAGTATTAACATATTCCTCTTTTGGCACAAGATGGGTAAAATATATATCACTTTTGAGAATAGTGTGCGAACTTGCACTACCCGCAAGGCATACATCTTCATTACATATCCTTGCCATTCTCTTCAAAAACAAATAATAAAATGAGTAGTATGCACAGTTAAATTGAATACTTGATCAGAATTATTTTTCTAAGAAACATTGTACATAAAATAATGTCATATACTAAAATTTTATTTTAAAATTTGACACATTTAATAATTTCAAAATTCATAAACATTAATATTTCATTATTTATGTACATCACATTTGAAACTTAAATACATAGAAAATAAAACTTAACAATAAGTTCTTTTATTTACATAAATACTTCACAATCTCACATATTAAACTATTCCATCATTGATCAAATGACCAATATTCCCTTCAGGATCCTCAAAGAAATCAGATACATCATAATGAGTGGTGGAGTTCTCAGCATCATTTGAAACAAAATTTGTTTCCTTTCCTTTGTCGTTCTTTTTCAAAGATGCCTGGTAAAGATCGACTAGGTGCCTTGGGGTACGACAGGTACGAGACCAATGGCCCTTTCCACCACAACGGAAACACTTCTCCTCTGTTGATTTATTCTGCCCGATATTCCTTTCTTTATCCCACTTCTGGTGAGATCCTCTCTTTTGAACATAATTCTTTTTTCTTCCATAATTTTTCTTGTTATTAAAAGCTTGCAATTTACCTCTTCTGGGGTAATGATTTGCCGCATTTACTTCAGGAAATGGGGCGGCGCCAGCTGGGCGCGCTTCATGATTTTTCAATAACAACTCATTGTTGCGTTCGGCAACAAGAAGGCAAGAAATTAACTCAGAATATTTTTTAAACCCTTTTTCTCGATACTGCTGCTGCAGGAGCACATTCGAGGCATGGAAGGTTGAGAAAGTTTTCTCCAACATATCATGATCAGTTATTTTTTCCCCACACAATTTCATTCGTGAGGTGATTCGAAACATTGCAGAATTATATTCATTTATAGATTTAAAATCTTGTAAACGCAAATGCGTCCATTCATATCGGGCCTGAGGAAGTATTACCGTTTTCTGATGATTATACCTTTCTTCAAGGTCTTTCCAAAGATCTGCAGGATCTTTTAATGTGAGATATTCATTTTTCAATCCTTCGTCAAGATGACGACGGAGAAAAATCATGGCTTTAGCTTTATCCTTCTGGGATGCATTATTTTCAGCCTTAATGGTATCTCCAAGATCCATTGAATCAAGATGGATTTCAGCATCTAATATCCATGATAAATAATTGTTTCCAGATATATCAAGAGCATTGAATTCGAGATGAGAGAGCTTCGACATAATGAAAATATTACCTGAGTCTTCCTAAAGATTTGATCAGAGTCTCGTGCTGATAACGTGTTGTAAAATAAATGATATATAAAATAAAGATGTATAAATAGAAGACTCTATTATTAATATAATTAGCTCAATAATTATTATATATATATATAATAATATTATATGTTGTATTGTGTATATATATACAAAGATAAGAAAAAGTATTAAAAATAAAGAGAGAGATATTTGCATTTGATATTATCTCAATATAATAAAGATGGTTAATATTGCTATTAATATTATATGTAAAGAGTAATAAAAAATAGAATTTAAAATACTTATAAAATAAAAGAAGAGAAAGAATTGTAATAGTAATATAAGGAGAAGGGTATTTGTTTGCAACATAAAAGAGAATCGATCTCTTATTATTTGGTTGTGTGTAGTAATAGAAAAGAAACTAAATACTTTATAAGAAAGAGAGAGAGGGAATATATTAGCTTGTATTGCTGTGTGTTTATTCAGATGGATGCTACTCCTATTTATACACACAAATGGTCATCACTTTTCAACCTTCATTAAATCCATTCTCTCTTGAGAATGATTCCTTCAATATTGAGAAGGTGAGTCTACGTGGTCATCCATATCACAACAGGTTTCTCAAATTTCAACTTTACAATTATTCTCACTTTATATAATTTTGTTTCAAAGTAACATATATATATATATATACAAGTATAAAAAGGTTAAATAGTTACATTTAGATATTTAAATGTGATTAATAAAGTTCTACAAATATATTCTCATATTTGAAAATCCATGCTGAATAGTCTATTTGCTGATAACAAATTTATTGAATGAGACCTTTCAATGTATAATACTAAAAATATATTTAATAATTTATTTTTCACATGATTTTAGGAAAACAATATATAATATTATTCATAATAGCAGGAAATTCTTTGATCCTTAATTTTTTTTGGGTAAATTTTTTTAATAAAGGAGACTTGAATGCCGTTTATTATTAAAAATATACTTTTATTTTTTTATAAATCTCTAATTATATATTAATATGTATATATCAATAAGAGAAAAGCTCAGTATACAATCGATTAGGGCTTGTAATTATTACAAGTTCATTAACGCCTAATCCACCAAAACGTGCTGCAACTCCTACGTCACTTACACGCGCTATATTCACGCGTTTCACGTTTTTTTTTGTGCCTCTTTTTCTTCTTCTTCTTTCTCCGTGCTTCCTCTTCCTCTTCTTCTTCCTCTTCCTCTTCCTCCTCTTCTTCTTCTTCTTCTTTCTCTGTGTCTCTTTTTCTTCTCTTCCTCCCTCTTTTTTTATTGAAATTTCTTCTCCTTTTTTCGTTTTCTCTTTATCCTTCATCAAAATCATCAGAAAAAACGAAGAAACATTATTCAAGGTACGTTTCTTGCCTTCTCTTTCTCCTCCTTCTTCTTCTTCTTGCTACACGTTCTTCTTCCTCTTCCTGTTCTTCTTCTTCATTTACGTGCTTTTCTCTTTATTTTCTTTCTTCGTTATTCTCGGTTTCCATTGTTTTTTGACATCTAGTTCTGAAATCGTTTTTGAAGAAAAAGAAGTAGCAGCAGAAGATGAGGAGAAAAAAGAGAGAGAGTTCTGAATTATGCATAAGGTGTACTTTAACGAATTTTGGGTGTATTTCTTAAATTCTTTGGGTGTATTTTTGTAATCCTTTGGGTGTATTTCTATAATTCTTTGGGTGTATTTCTGTAAATCCTTTGGGTGTATTTCTGTAATTGTTTGGTTTATTTCTGTAACTGTCTGGGTGTATTTCTATAATTCTTTGGGTGTATTGATTTCAAGAAGAAATATACTGTCTCTCCCTATATTGAGTGTATTTCTTAAATCCTTTGGGTGTATTTCTTAAATCCTTTGGGTGTATTTCTGTAATCCTTTGGGTGTATTTCTGTAATCGTTTGGTTTATTTCTGTAACTGTTTGGGTGTATTTCTGTAATCCTTTGGATGTATTTCTATAATCGTTTGGGTGTATTTTTGTAATCGTTCGGGTGTATTTCTGAAGTTCCATCATCTTCAAAACAATTTCAAAGCTTGATTTCAGAAACCATAAAAATAAAAAAAAACAGAAGGAGATCGAAGGCAAAGAGAGAACGTTTTTCCATACAAATCATACAAGTCATTTATATTCACGTTTCTTCTTCTTCTTCTTCTTCTTCTTCTTCTTCTTCTTCTTCTTCTTCTTCTTCTTCTGCTTCTTCTTCTTCTTCTGTAACGCGCGTATTAGGCCCATCTTCTTCTGCTTCTTCTCCTGTAACGCGCGTGTTAGGCCCAACTTGTAAAACTTGTAAACAAAAATGACTTGTTAAAATCTGCAACAGAGGTGTAAATTTAATTTTTTATCGGGTGTATTTATAGTCTGCGTTTGGATGTATTATGCAGATCTCTATGCAGACCTTCATATATGGGTTCCAATATATCTGGATCACCACTTCATATTATATTACCTGTAAATCAGTCATTTTGAATACACCAGAGAGAGTTTAATTATGGAAAAAAAATTTACTTATAATTGGATCAAATATATTTACACCATGTGTTCAATTTCTTACAAGAGTATATAACAGTTACATTAATCAGTGACAATATCATTAGAATCTATCAGACAAAATGGACTCAATAACAATGAGGATGGCCTGGACAGTCTTATTGCATCACTTCTCCTCGCTCATATTTCTGAATTTCTCACTCAACAGATGGGTTGCACACTTTAGGTCCTTGATTTGCTGTAAACAAAGCAAAATTAGAGTTAGATATATTTCTATTATGAAAAACTGATTTGATCGAAGACATATATTTGTTCTTACATTTTTTTCAGCTTGGTTTTTGTCTTCCATTTTTACTGCAATGAAAAATACACCCATAGATCAGTCAGATACACCCATAGATCAACCACATACACGCAAACCGATTTTATAAGTATTTAATGAGATCAGTTCAAAATGATGTTCAATTGATTCAAACAACGATAAATATACAAGCTCTAGCAATATTACAATGTTAAGCAATATACACCTAAGGACAAGTAATATTAGAACAGTTGCAACAGTTGATTATATTACATGATATGGGTTCAGGAATATACACCCAACAAATTACGCCGTATACACCCAACAATCAACCATATACACCCAACACATTACGCTATATACACCCAACAATCAACTATATACACCCATACAAATTACTCCATATACACCCAATAAATTAAGCAATATACAACGAAAAATCAGTTACGAGAAGAACTAGAACAAGAAGAACAGTAAAACCTAGAACCACTTTGAAGAACAGTAAAACCTAGAGGAACTTATAAGAAGAGTAAAACCTAGAATAAGAAGAATAGTAAAAACAGTGATATGAGATTTAGAACAAGAAGATCAATAAAACCTAGAAGAACATAGAAGAACAGTAAAACATAGTTCTTCGATTTCGAAATCAGAAACAGAAATGTGAAAAATGTACAAGATGAGTAAAACAATAACGTACCTTGAATAATATTTTGTTGATGGTTTCTGCTATTATTCGCGACGAGTTCAAATGTCTCTTCAGTTTGGAATGTTGCTCGAAACTTTGTGGTTTGTGTTTTCTTTGAAGGAGAAGAGGAAGAGTTAACCATGACGAGCGATTATTCCGAAGAGTAACCGTTTGAATGACGCGCGTGGGTTGATGCTCCATTCAAAGGGAGTTAATGCGCGTAGACAAGTTATTGAGTTGGGCTAACTTGTAAGGCTTGTAAACCTTTTTTGCTTGTATGTGTAGCAGACCCCTAGTGTATGTATAACTATTTTAATAGTATGCCAAGGTTAATTTCCTTTTGTTTTTCACTATAGATAAAAATATTTAGATAAAATAATTTTCATCTTAGTGAAGTCCATTGAACCCAATGGCAACTACGCATTCAATTATTTTTTTCAGCTAATATTAACTAATTTTTAAAAATATTTTCTTTTATTTTAAATTTTAAATTTTTACATTTTAAATTTTAAATTTTAAATTTTAAATTTTAAATTTTAATCTTTTAAAAATTAAAATTTAAAAAATTTTAAAATAAAAATTAATTAATATTAACTAATTAAAAAATAATCTTTTAATTTTATCTTAATATAAAATAAAATTAGTTTCGGCGTAAAATTGAAATGTACATGAGAGCACATATTTGCAATGTTCTGAAAACCGATTCGAACCGGCCGGTCGAACCATGAACCGGTCATTGTTACGGTTCGGGTGATAACAAAAACCGCAGTGTTTGAAAACCGGACTTGAACCGATGAACCGGTCGGTTACCGATCGGTCGAACCGAACCCGAACCTGGCCGATTTTTTAATATTGCAGCAAAACGGCGCCGTTTTGTGCTGTTGAGGGAACCTAACCCTAATTCCTTTTCTCCTTCGCGAGTTTACACTTCCAGTCCAGACTTCCTCCTCGTTCCTCCACAGCTCCACTTCCTCCTCGTTCCTCCAGCCTCCACTTCCTCCTCGTTCCTCCAGCCTCCACTTTCTCCTCACTGCACTCACCACCCAGTTGTCAACTCCAGACTCCAGGAGCAGGAGGCCCTCGACGCAGTCACCGCCATCCCACTCACGCCCTCACCGCCGTCGCACTCACGCCCTCAGCCACTTCGCATGTCACCGCTGTCGCACTCTGCCTCTGAGAAAGCAGTAGAGAAGCGTTGAAGCATTGAAGCGTTGTCCTTCAAGCTCTAAGAGAAAGCAACAGATTTCCTCATTTCCAGGTAATTTTTAATTAGGTTATGAACATGATTTTGTGATGCAATCCCATTCTGATGAAACTGTGCTCTGATGCAATCCGATTCTGATGAAACTGTGCTCTGAAAACTGAAACTGTTATGAGTTTATTTTGTGATTTCATTGATTCTGATGAACTGAACTGATGAACTGAACTCTGATTTTGATTCTGAAACTGTTCTGAATTTATTTTTTGATTTCATTGATTCTGATGAACTGTGCTATGATGAACTGAACTGATGAACTGAACTCTGATTTTGATTCTGAAACTGTTCTGAATTTATTTTCTGATTTCATTGATTCTGATGAACTGTGCTATGATGAACTGAACTCTGAGTCTCTACTCTCTAAAACTGTTATGAAATAATTTTGGGATTTCATTGATTCTGATGAACTGAATTCTAATTTTGTAAACAAAAAATTTTATTGAACCTGAGATGTTGTACTTGTTTGTAACTTTGTATACTCTGATTTTGGATTTTGGATGATGTTTGTTCATTTATTGTGAAATTGAGAGTTGAGATTATTGGGTTGGATTGCTGGTAATATTTAGGTATGGAAGAAAGTATCAACCAAGACCTACCTAGGAATAATAATGCTGAAAATAATTCTGCTTCGAATGAACGTTCTCCTCCTCCCGCGAGTAACGAAAATCAATCACAAACTTGTAGTGTTAGGGGGAAAACTGATCCTGCTTGGAGATACATTGCTTTACAGAATATAAATGGAAAACCGCATTACCAATGCTTATTTTGTCTGAGTACTTTTGGGGGCGGGGGAATTAATAGAATGAAAAAGCATTTGGCGAAGATAGGTGGAGACATTAAGAAGTGTTCTAAGGTCCCGTATGATGTAGAAAAACAAATGGAAGGCTTATTGAAAGAGATTCAGAAAAGTAAAACTAGTAAAAGGAAAGTAAGTTTCAATGAAGAGGGTACCGATGAGTGTGAGGATGCAATTGATGAAGCAATAGCACAAGAGGAACAACAAACTCCGAGTCAGTTACCAACTAAGGAGGTTGTTGGAGGCGATCCAAAAAAGAAAGCAAAAACCATTATTCCTCCTATGTTTGCACCAAGAACAACTCCGGGTAGTCAACGAAGTCTGAAAAGCGTGTTTCATAACAAAGAGGCGCTTCATGAAGTTGATAAGCGAGTGGCTAGATGGCTTTTGGATTGTAGGATTCCCTTCAATGCGGTTATGTCACCTTTTTTTCAAGATATGTTGGATGGTGTAGCTGGCTATGGGCCTGGTTATATAGGTCCTTCTTATGACTCTTTAAGGGTTAACTTATTAGCCGATCTCAAGAGGGAGTGTCAAATGGTTGTTGATAGCTATAGGTCTACTTGGAAAGAAACTGGATGTACTCTCATGGCTGATGGTTGGACAGATCAAAGGCAAAGAACGTTGATTAATTTTTTGGTTTATTGTTCGAAAGGGTTGTGCTTTGTGAAATCTGTTGATGCCTCAAGTATGGTTAAAAATGCTTCTAGCTTGTGTGACTTGTTTTTAGAGGTGATTGAATGGATTGGACCTGATAATGTTGTTCATGTAGTAACTGATAATGCTGCGAATTATGTTGCTGCTGGTAGGCTTATTAGTAAGAAATTTGAAAATATTCACTGGTCACCTTGTGCTGCTCATTGCTTGAATCTTATTCTAAAAGATATAAGCAGCATGCCACATATTTCTAGCCTTGCAACACGTGCTTCAAAGATTACTGTGTTTGTATATAATCATACGGTGTTCTTGTCCTGGCTAAGACAAAAAGAAAATTGGAAGGAGATTGTTCGTCCAGGTCCAACTCGTTTTGCCACTGTCTTCCTCACATTGATGAGTATCTTTGAGCGCAAATCGGAATTACAACAATTGGTTGTTGATACACACTTTACCGGACACAAATTAGGAAGGAGTGCTAATGGTAGAGCTGTGAGTGCAATTATCCTAGACAATAAATTTTGGGATGATTGTTTTACTGTATGCCAAATTGTGAGTCCGTTGATTAAATTGATGAGGTTTGTAGATGCCGATGATAAACCATCATTGGGAATTGTTTATGAAGGTATGCTGAGGTCAGAAAATGGAATCAAAGAAATGTTCAAGCATAGGAAGAGTGCATATCAACCTTACACAGAGATTATCAACTCAAGATGGGACAAACATTTGAAAAAAAATCTTCACGCAGCAGCCTATTTCTTGAATCCTGAGTGCTTTTTTTCTGAAAATTATAGAGAATCACCTGATGTCATGCGAGCTTTACTTGATCTTGTTACATTGCATTGCAAGGTTAATAATTTAGATTCAGTTGAGGCAATGAAAGAAATACACTTATATAGAGATCGAAAGGAAAGCTTTGATAGGCCTGAAGCTATTCCAGCTGCAAAAAAACTTCAACCTGGTACTAATATCTGTTTGATAATATGCTTTAGTTATTTACTTATTTTATGTTTTGGTTTCCTTAATTTGATAACTAATACTTGAGATATGGGATTGTAATTTGTAGATGAATGGTGGAGGTTGTTTGGTAGTTCTGCTCCATGTTTACAAAAAATTGCAGTTCGCATTCTTAGCCAAGCATCTGCTTCTTCAGGGTGTGAAAGGAATTGGAGTCTTTTTGATCAAATTCATACAACAAGAAGGAATAGATTGGAGCATGATAGGCTAAGTGATATTGTGTATGTTACATATAATTTGCGTCTTAAATCCAGGTAATCTATATTTCATCCTTTCATTTCATATCATTAAATTTTGTATAGCTAATATACTAGGCTTATCATCTATTGTATTTAATTTGTTAGGAATGAAAGAAAAAAAAGAAAGCAAAAGTCGCAATATGATCCAATCGATATTGAAACTATTGATAAGGTTGATTTTTGGGTGACGGAAGAGGTTTTTGAAAAAGAGCCTGATCTTCCAAATAATATTGAAGACTTGCTTCGTGAGTATTATAGTTTATTGATCAGACAATAAATTACAATAGCTTTTATCTTTAATTTATTGATAATGTGTTATATTTTCTTAGATGAGATTGATGCTGATTTAGATCAAGGTGGTGGTGGTGGTAGTACTAGTAGATTTTATGCTGCACCACTTGCTTTTTCTGGTCCAAGTAGTGAAAATGAAGGTGATGAAATCAATGAGGCAAATCTGCAGCAAATTATGGAGGATTTTGATGATTGATGACAAACTTGGATCATTTTGATGATGCTATGTTGGGTTTGATTGGTTGTTTGAGGACTTTTGAACTTTGAATTTGTATTTGAATGAGATTATAACATTTGGTTTATGTAGTACTTTTAATTTGAATGATATTTTAAAGTTTAGATTAGACTATAATTATATTTTCATGTGCTTATTTATATTTTAATTATTATTTTATTATAAAACAGTTTTTATGGTTCAATCACGGTCAAACCAATTGAACCTATAAACCAATAAATCAGTACTTAGAGCAGTTCGATGACCGATTCGGTTTTCAGAACCTTACATATTTGTATTTTAAAAATACGCGCTCACTAGAAATGGGAGCAAAAACCCTAGTATATTTACATATATGCCGGTTTTTATAAGATTAAATATCGTATATATTAAAAAATAGTTAGACTGATTTATTATTATTATCAGTAGATATTTTGTATAGCAATATCTTTAAAAGTTAATTTTCTTTTCGAAAAAACTAACGTATTGTTATTGCTTAGTACTTGTTTAAATTTTACTTCATTATATAATTGGTAGCGTAGAATTAATCATCCTTCTTAAATTATTTTGTAGCCTCTCTTTATTTGATACGATGATGGTTTAGTTGGATTGTATGTGAGATGAATTATAACAATTGCTAGTTCCATAAAAAAATATTAAGCCTTGCGTTGATGTTAGTTGTCAGAAAAAATTAAATTTGATTATTGAGTATTGGTTTGCCATAATAAAAGGAACAAATGACAAATTTCGTTTGCTGTAGGAAAGAGAAGTAACAACATGACACTGTTTTTTATAGCGAAGAGAATAAATAAAAAAGTTTTGCTAGAAAGTTAATAAAAAATTTTGATAATGTGTATAAGTAATTGGTTATTTAGTCTAATAGAGATAAATAATAAATTAAAAATTTTTATTCAGTTATTTTACATCAAATTTTAAATTTTAAATTTTTTAATTTTAAATTTAAAAATTTTAAAAAATCTAATTAGTTATTTTAAAAAAATAATCAAATAAAATTCTAATTTACTAAAGTATTTCATCACTCTAATACTTTTTTTTTAACCGACGGCCACCTCACCATCATCAATAATCATCCCATTTCACTATCGTTTCTTGATTTGCCACACGCTACTCACCCTTAGTAAAAATAACCATCCACTTAAGGATGAAAATAATCATCCGCATACCTAATGAATTGAACATCTAATATATTTTAATTATATATAACTAAACCTAATCCAATCGAAATAATCATCTACATAAAAATTAAAATAACCATCCTAAATTGACCATTAAAATAGAAGAAGATGATGAAAAAACAGAAAAAACAATTATGATCATCCAATAATTTAATTTTTATTTAAAAAATGTATAATTTGATACATGAGTCTTACGATTTGATGTAACCATAAAACTGGAGAAACAAAAAATAGAAAAAAAAAACTTAAACAGATGAGGAGACATGAGTGAGAATCAAAATTATGCAATTGAGTGTCTGATTTGATATTATCTTTAAGCAGGCGTACGTTACATCTCCCATACTCACACGGTTAATTCAAACAGCAGCATCGACATCGGCTGGAGTTTGCAACAACGTCGGCAGCACGGTTACATAAGAAAAAGGAAAGGGTTATATTTGCGGTGGCCGGTGAGGCTCCAACGACGGAGGGGGGCGACGCGACGCTACTCTAGGAGGGTGGGATGTCGCTGACCGCAAAAGGAAGATGGCGCTGCTTCGGGAGTGAAAAGAGAGGGGGACTATGAGGTGCAGAATGAGTGTAAGTAACAAATGGAAGGTGATGGATGTATTAGGGTTTGGGTGTAGAGAATATGTATTGTAAATAAATTTAACTACTAAACTTAATTTTTAAATTTCAAAATCTAAATTTAAATAATTATTAGAAATATTTAGTAATTAAAGAAAATTAATCAAAAATAATCATAACTAGCCTTATTTAATATTTATTAATTATTGTGATAATTAACGAATGCTAAATAAGATAACTTCTGACTATTTCTTTTATCTTCTTAGCATTACGCCACCAAATAAAGTGAAACATTCGAAATTATTATAAATATCAACAGGTGAAAGTTTCATTTATTAACGAGTTATTGAATACAAATTTAAAAAATAAAACTAATTTATAAATAATAAATATATGAAAAAATCCTCCTACTAAAGCTAAGATAATAAGTGGAGAAAATTAGCTAGCTTGTTACAACAAAGAAATATAATAGTGTTTATTATAAATAACTGATAGGTCGATTTTTCATTTATTTAATTACTTAGTACAAATATAGAAGCTAAATAAATGATTTATATTTTTGTGGCATGATGTTTATTCGATTTCCCAAATCTGCTACGTATTTTCAAAACTTAATTCATTTATTATTATTATTATTATTATTATTATTATTATTTTCTTTTCTCTTGTTGTTATGTTCATATACCCTTACTAAGTCTGTGTGACTTATCCTCTACTCTTTTGTTCTTTTCCTATCAAAATGGTAAGGTGATGAATAACTATTCATAATTCATAGGATCTACTGATCTAGTCCAACCCAGAAGTTCTTTTGTAGAACCCACTCTTCTTATAAAAAAATGTTTTACTAGACTCCAATATTTCACAGCTATTTATTATAAAATTCTTTTGCTAGAGACATATATACATTACTTTAAAATAATGCTCTTATATATAACCAAACTTTGATATTTATAATTGATATTTTGGGAGTTGTCTCACTTTGTAAATGTTGGAAAATTACATTTTACAGGTCTAATTCATACATGTAAAATATCTTGTCTTTAGGGGTGATTTTATCAAATCTCTTATTAGAAACATCCAAGCTATTTAGTTATTAAATCATATTATTAAGTTTCTTTCTGTTAGGCTTGAGAGAGAGGTAGAGAGACGGATAAGATGACGGAGTAAGTTGAGATTGTATTAGATTGATTACACTAGGTGCTATATATGCTTGAGTATTTATACTAGCTAGAGATATGTGTAGTGACTACCATAACTACCTAATAGCCACATAAGGAAAGGGTTAGAATCATAATATCGTTGAATATATAGAATATTCATTGGCTCCTACTCATCCTCCTCATCTCAAATTATACTTCCTATGCAATATTTGTGACACGTTAATCAAAGTTTCAAAATTGCCTTAAGTATAGATCATCACCTAGAGCTGCCTCATTTTCCTACTGAACATTTATATCGTTATATACTACAAATGAGGCAAATATGTCTTTCAAAGTTTTCCAACTATAACTCCCTTCAGTTCCTCAAGACGCTACATTTGGTGTAAATCCTCCAAAATTCACAAGATGTATTTCTGATGAAAAGTTTGTATTTTTCACCTGCGTGTTCAAGCTTAATGGTGCGAAACTGCTAAGTGAAATAAACTAAATTGAATAAGCATGGTGTAACTTCACTAAAGTCAATTTGTTCTTGAATCGCATTCCCACCTGGTGGTGAATTTATGTTATTTATTTATTTATTTTTTATAAACACACATGCCATGGTGCGATTTAAGCTTTTTTTTCTTTTAATTAAAGATGAACTTAAATTGCATTGGATAAGGGAGATTCACGTCTTGGTTTTAAATCGCAACAACGAACTTGATGTGATTTATTTCTGGCGTGATTT
Organism: Arachis stenosperma; assembly: GCF_014773155.1. NCBI lineage: Eukaryota > Viridiplantae > Streptophyta > Magnoliopsida > Fabales > Fabaceae > Arachis > Arachis stenosperma. Next base: position 102,090 of record NC_080377.1, on the reverse strand, counting down.
ACTTTTTTTTTAAAAATATAGTATTCAAAACTTTAATTTCACTGCAATTTACTTACATTAAAAACAACAAGACATATATAGAAAATCATTTATAAAAGTCAAGATCCCTAATTAGCATTTTCAACCACAAGTACAATGTTTTAAATATAATCTGATGAGCTTTTTTAAAAAGTAACTAAGAATAATAGGCATTAGACATAAAAGGCAAAGTAATATAAACAGGTACGAATGGTCGAGTAGTTATGATAACAAAAAAATTAAGAATATTTATGTCCAACATATATGGCATCAATTAACATGGACCCTGCAGAAAAGAAGGAGATTCTCCAGTACATTCCCTCCACTTAGAATTGTATTATATTATATTAATTATACTAAAAGTGAATGGTGTCTGTTCAATCCTAGGAATATTTTTATAATTTTCTTTGCTCGACAAACATAAGTGAAGCACATCTGTCTAAGGGATACTCTAAATATAGTATCAAATATCAAGTAGTATATATTTGGAAACTAAATATGGGTTGAATGATTGCACAGCGCATGCAGTTCAAAAGTTAATTAGAGAAAGAGAGAGATTCTTATAAGCCTTTTGTATTTTTGTGTTTGACTTGTATATAAAGATTTGGTTAACAAGTTATTTTTTTGTTATAGATCAGAGTATCTTTTAATGTAGTCTAATAAATTAAAAACTAATAATTTGTTATAGATTAGTATTTTATTAAAAAATTAATTGTTAGTCAATAAATTACTCCATATATAAAATAAATTTTAAATCTTAAATATTTTTATTTAAATAGACTAATGAATTAATAATTAAATGAAAATGATATCAGGTTGTTTACTGTTTTACCTTTTTTGTTGTATTTTTTATTGGCTAATTGGAGACATTAAGATTTGGCGGCATTGGTGATATATCTTCGTGCATCTTTTCCCATGATTTATATAAAAAGTTTTCTATGTGGTTGACATTGCACACGAGCTCATCATGTATGTGTGAATGATACACTTACTAGCTAGTTGCACACTTGTCCAATGATGATATCCAAGGTTTTAAAATGCAATTTGCAACCGTAATAGTATTGGTATATATATATATATATATATATATATATATATATATATATATATATATTCACATAAGAAGATATTCATTACACTGGTATTACATTAACGAATACGATCTATATCCCTAAGTATTCACAATAATTTTCATGTTGCAACGTAAAGATATAGAACGAAACTTTTAAAAGAAAACCATATTTATCTCTCATTTAAGAAAAAAAAAATTAACATTATTTTATAAAATTTTTATAGATAATGCTAGGTTTGGTTATTTTGAGTAAATAATTATTTTGAACCCTAAAATGTTACAATTTTAATAAAATAAAATTTTAAAAAATACGAATGACAAAATAATTCCCAATGATAATATGCTTTATTTGACAAATGAAGTAAATATTTAGTGAACGATTAATTTATACAACCAACTATTAAACTTTTATAAGATTAAAATTTATCCTTCTGTATATCATCTTCATCTCCAACACTAACACCAACAATCTCATCATCAACAACCACTAACCATAGCAGCAGCAGCATCGCCACTAGCAACACAACAACAATTAATCACAATAATAGGAGTAAAAAAAAAAATAAGAGGGTAAAATCCTAATAAAATTTATGATTTCAATCTTAAAAAAAAAAGATGTGTAGTTTATTTATTGATTCAGTTATGTTACTGTTGTCTTCTGTTGTTATTGTGTTTTATACACTACTATAAAAATTATTTTTAGTATTAATATTTTTTTAACAGCAATAAAAATAGTCACTAATATATTTATCAGTAATTAAATATTAGTCATTTTATATTTTATCTAAAAGATTTTAGTGACATTATACAATTGTCAGTAAATTTTTTTTCAATGGTCACAAAAAATATTTGTTATTATACAATTATACAATTTATATATATTTATAATTAAAATACAAATAAAAGTACAAAATTAAGTGGTGGCTTATTTTTTGTATTATGAAAAGATTGATTTTCTATATTTGTTATTTTTTAAATAGAAGGAGTTAATCATTCCCTGCACAAGATCTGTCCACGTGCACACATTAAACATCATTGGCTATGCACAAAAGATCATGTTAAGAAAGCTGAAGAAAAGTCAAGTCAAAAGCATATTAGTCCCTACCACAAGAATTTGTGATCCAGACAGTCAATTAATTACTAAATTAATGAATTGGGGTGGTAATGGAGAATCTTCCAAAAGGCTCCACGGTTTGGGGAACCCTCCACTCCTGCTTGGCCTCCACTTACTCAATTAAGTAATTAAAGTACGGAGAATCAAAATAAAGAATTTAATGATAATATAAATTAGATGATTTTTTTTGGGGTCATCAAATATAAATTAGAAGTTTAGAACGATAGATTATTAGTATTAGTATTAGCATTAGCATTTTTCAACCGTAATATATTAAAGTTATTTTTTGAAATATAGCTTTTTAAAAATGATAATACTTATATTTAGCAAATCAAATTAAAACATAACTCTTAACAAATACAAGTAATAATACTTGTATTTGATAAAATAATTTTAAAATTTTAAAAGGATCAAAAAATATAAATATAAAGAAAAATTTAAATATCTATTAATATAAAATATTATATTAAATTTTTTAATTTTAATAAGCATAAGTTAATTTTATAAAGCACTTTTTATATACTTTCAATAACATTTCTAATTTTTTAAAATTATAAACAAAAATATATAATTTTTTATTTATCAAATATAAAATAAAATATTTATAAAAAATAAATGCTTTTCCAATTTTTACCAAATCAGGTCTTATTAAATTTATAAATTCTCCACTTACATTTTCTATAATCCTAAGCATCAAAATGCATTGTTATATAGTGTATAGTGGGCTAGTGGCTACTGCCTACTGCCTAGGCTTTATGTATCTCTGTCGTATGTAGGTGTAAGAGTAGCGGTATTCATTTTCTCATCTTTGTTGTTATTATTTACTGATTATTATTAAAGTTAATTTAAGAATAGATAAATTAATAAATAAATAAGTAAATAAATAATAATATAATATAGAGCTAGCTAGGGCATTTGTGGCCATGGAGTAATGCAATTTGTGGCGTCAACTTTGATGGAAAGGAAATGAATCTTTAATGTCGGTTCATTTTTATAGAATCTAAACAGTATACATATCTCAATTCGGTTGACATATAAGTTAGTGGTTTGAATTTCTTTTTAAGAAATATTGTGTGAACGAATATTTTCTAATTAAACTTTTAAAATACTTTTTTGAATTATTAGTTTTTTTAATAATAGAAATACATAATTTTTAAATTAAGAAATTTATATAATAAATACAACAATTTTTAAAAATATAAGTTTTTTTACAATACATACAAAAATCTTTTATAAAAATTTCAGAAATTCCCCATTTTTCTAATTTTTTGGCTTTCAAAAAGAAGAATAACAGAAGATGCATTTTTTGGACAAATAAACAACTCATTTTTTTATCCTTTTTTATTTTTTTATTTCTCCTTTTCGAAAAGAAAACAAAAGAGAAAAAAAGCGGAGAAATAGAGAAAAAATGTAACATATTTTAATTATTTTTTTTATAATTAGATAATAATATAGCTATTAATTATTACAACTAAAATATACATTAAAAAAATTTAATTTCCAATGTAATAAAAAATGATGTACAAAATAAATTTTGATATAATAAAATAAAAAAGATATGATATTAGCAACATACAGTGTCACATCATGTTATTTTTTTTAATAAAAGAGGGGAATGAAATAAAAGAAAAAGAAAGAAAGGTGGTGGTGAGTGAGGAAGGGCGGTAATAACGAAATGGGTTGGAGCAAATTTTTTTGTTATTTGACTCAATTTTGTCCTACAATTATTTACATAAAATTCGTTATATTTTTTTATTATGAGTAATAAAAAATTGAATCCAAATTCACTTTTATAATTATTAAAATTTAACAAGTAAAATTAAATTTTAAAATATATATAATCATCATTATATATATAATATAAATTAAAATAAAAATTTAAATATAATATATTATCTTTAATTATTTTATTAATTATTTTTTATATATATTTATATATATTATATGTATCGGGTGAGTATTACTTAAATTTGTCCCCTTTTCACTAAAAACTCATTAATAGAGGGTAGAGATAAAATATTTTTGTGAATTCGAGTAGTGTTATTATTTCTATAAATGACTAAGGATAGAGAAAGACGAATAGAGTAAGAAAAGAGAAAATAACGAAAGGAGAAGTGAGTGAATAACACAGGGAGAAGAAAGAGAAAAAAAAAAGCGAAAAAAATAAAAGGAATATATAAAAGAACTAAGTTTGAGATATATATACATATATATTAATAGAAAAAGTATGAGGAGTTAATGATATATTTGTACAATATGTATAATGAAGGTTTATGGAGTATTAGAGATATAATTATTAGTGTTACCTTTTCTCATCAACTTTTGGGAAGATGTTTATTTCCTTAGTACTCGAATAGTTATTTTAGATAGTATAGAAGATGTTCATTTTATAACTCAATAGCTTATTGTACACATTATTCAAATAGTCTATTATCTCCCTAGCGGAATCCTAATTAATATTCTTGACTATGGTATATAATACTATGATAATTTATTTATTATAAATTTTTATTTTTCATCTAATTATTTTATATATAGGAACAAAGAAAAAGAAAAAGAAAAGAGATAGAGTAGGAAAGCCATGGCAATTGCCACTGAGTGAGCGTGGTTTTTGAAATCGTCTCCGACGTAAATCTTTATGCCACTTTTACCACTTCCCTCCTCTCTACTGAACTTGAATCTATTACGATGGTCATTTTGACAAGTTTTTTTCCTTTACGTTGTCTACCATCTTTAAAACCACCATAGTTGTCAAAATAACATAATTTTTTTTTGTTGTCTTTGAAATTGCATCATCGATGTTAATTTATCTTCTTTTTTTTCGATGTTGCTGTAATTTCTCTTGTCTGCCTCAGCGCATCCTTCTTTCTCTTCCATTTTCTCCAAACTACAAACCCAAACCAGCAGAAACAACATTATTGCCTCTGGATTTGGCATGGCGTCTTCTTTTCTTTTTTACCACTTCTCTTCTATTATTGCTATTGGTTGTGAAGGTGGTGGATTGTAAAAGGGATTTTAGGAATGGCAGTGAAAAGTGATAGTGAAAAATATGGAGGTGAAATTGATTGGACGCGAATAAATGAAGAGCAATGGTTGTAGCTAGGTGAGATTCAAGTAAAAAGTATGATATTAGAGATGCATTTTGTGGCTCATTTTTTTTAATATGGCAAGTATGTTGGTGTTTTGAATGAAAATGGGCATTTTTTTGGTATATTTGCTTGTTGGTGGACATGTCAAAAGTGCAGCATCAACACGTGGAGACGTGCTAACGCAACACGTGGAGGGCGAGCTGGCAACACGTGGGGGCGTGTTGCTGTCGTGGCAACATGTGATTTGAGGGCAACTTCAACACGTTGGGGGGCGTGTTCATGACGTGTTGAAGTGTGATTAGAGGGCAGCTTCAACACGTGGGAGACATGTCGCTTTGTGATTTGATGGCGATACAACACGTGGTGTACGTGTTGAGTGCTCTGCCTATATAAGGCCAAGTTTGGTACCATTGTGTTGCAAAGAGAAGAGTTGTTTGAGTGTGTTTTTTGTATGATTGAGGGTACCGCAAACTTAATAGTATATTGCAATGGTGAGATTATACAGAATACTCATGAGAGAGTGAGGTTTGTGTGTCAGAATCTGTTTTTATTTGTGGTTTCATGCACCATAACGTTCATGAAGCTTCAGTACAGTCTCTATCAAAGCATGGAGAACGGTATGTTGAGGAGAGTGAGCAGTATTTTGTACCGGAATTCCGTTATAGTTTTTGGTGGTCTAATACAGTTTGATATTATACCGATCATTGATAAAGCGAGTATGCAGAATATGTTTCAAATTTACTGGCAAACTCAGGTGCGACAGCCACAGGTTGAGTTGTATGTTGAGTTTAAAAATGTAGATGCAAATGGGATTCAAAATTATTCAAATATAGAGGATGATAGAACTGTAGTGTACAAAGGAATGAACAGTGACAGCGAATAATACTTCGAAGCCACTTATGAAGCCAACAACGAAGACGAGGATGGTGATGTGGGAGTTGAGGCAGCATCGGAGAATGTAGTGGTTCCTCCCGTAGTTAGTCAACCGATGGACGTTCCACCTTTTATGCGTAACTTGATCTTGACCCATGCATGCACTGGAATTCCCAAAATATGCAAACATAGGTACATGATGAGTGAATAATATATTTTTGTTAATTTATATTTTGGATGGATCAATGAATGATGATTTCTGCTTTCTGTAGGTGTTGCTGATCTTGAGGATGAAAAGTTCAGGATTGGAATGGAATATAGTTCTAGAAAGTCAGTCGTCGCAACAATTAGAAGTTACACTATCTCTAGAGGAGTCGAATACAATGTGTATGAGTTTGAGCCACATACGTTCTATGCAAAATGCAAGACGTATGGGCGTGGGTGCGATTGGCTTATCCGAGCCAGTTTGATATGGAAAAAAAGTTATTGGGAGATAAACAGATATAATGGTAGGCACACGTGCATCATGAAAACGATTTAGGATCATTCCAAGTTAGATTCAGATACAGCTGTTGATGAGGCTATAAGGCCATGGGTTGAGACTGACCCGTCCATCAAAGTGAAATTTATAATTGCGGAAGTCTAGTCAAGGTTCAACTATATCATCAGTTACCGAAAGGTTTAGTTAGCAAAGCAGAAGTTCATAGCCAAAGTTTTCAGTGGTTGAAAAGATTCTTACCAAACTTTGCCATGGTGGTTCTCAGATATGGTTCGGAAGATGCCTGACTCAATTGTCCAAACAGAAACACTACCCCTATACAACGAGAGAAAGGAGGTGAATGGTGTCAGGATACTTCATCGCGTATTCTGGAGTTTCAACCCGTGCATTAGAGCATTCAAGCATTGCAAGCCTCTGGTTCAGGTTAACGGCACACACCTTACGAAAAATACAAAGGTACACTTTTGGTTGCTGTTACACAAGATGGTAACCAGAACATTATGCTTATCGTTTTTGCCCTGGTGGAGGGGGAGACCGCTTATGCGTGGCACTTTTTTTTTTCAGCCGCTCATAACCTGTCCATTAATGGGTAGGCCAAATATATGAGCGACATCTTCCAGTGTTACGGTAATCTTACCTATCGGCAATACAAATGTGTGAGTCTCTGGCCTCCACATTTCTACCAAAGTAGATAATAAAGAGTAAAATCCTCTGATCACCCCAATTTTAGAAACATGGTAGAATCTCGTTGCTCGTAAAGCATCTTCTACCATCGAGTTTCACGTCTCCGCCGAATCCAATTTACGATTCATAAGATTCCTATTAGACTGGTACAACAAGAATATACTTATTCATTAGATATATCTATTAATTTAAAAATTAAATTATTTAATGAAATATATCTATTAAATAATAAAATATAATAATAATCTGATTGAATTAATTTATATGAAAAAAATTAAATTAAATATATCATATTATACTATTTATTTACTAGTTTAAATAATATAAATACAGTCATAAATAAAAAGTAAAATAACATACAATAGTATTATCTTTCAAAATTATCATAACAAATAACCATACAAATTTTTTTATAAATTCATAATATTTATTTATTTTTGTAAATAAAAAATATTCATTAATATTAACATTTAAATTATTTATTAAATCTATACAAAAATAATCACATTATAACAAATAATTCCAAAAATTAATAGGATCTACATTTATATTATTTTTCTGTTTACTAATTAACAAGCAAATATAAAATAAAATAATAATATACTAAAACTTATATATTATTTATTAAATTTAATATTTATAAACTCAATTAAATAACATATTAATATTAAATACAAACAAAAATAATATTATTATAAAAAATAATATTAATTAAAATTAAAATAATTAAAATAATTAAATTACAAAAAAAATAAAAATTATCAACTCACATAAACAGAATGATCCAAATAATTGACAATATGTTTCTCAAGAACCATAAAACTACATACTATTTTTAATCAATATAAACTAATAATTTTTTTTTGTATAATTACTCTTTTTTTTAAACACACTATTCATACACTATTAACTCTCTTCTTCTTCCTTATTTCATATTTCTTCTCTATCAACACACACTAGCTACACAGCATAAAATGGGGCATGAAATTGGAACGAAGGAGCTCAATTTATACACGCCTATCCCGTGTTGCTGTAGTTTTTCGGGAATGCGCAGAAATTTCTGTAACGTTTGTTGGATTCGCAGGCAACACACCCACGTCCAGTCGTCCATACTCATTACGTATTGTCAGAGAACTGCCACACTGCTGACAGATCCTATCACCATATTTTTTACGTGTTGAACATGTATCTACAAACTGATAAAATATTTTTTCTCTAATATTAGACAAAAATACAAACGTGTCTTCTATATAAAAAAATAATTTCTGACATTTTGTATAGAAAAAATTATTTTTTTAAGAGTAAATTTGTTCAAAAGTTAGTATTTTTTAATGAAAGGATGATTTTAAAATTTATTGTAATGTTAACGACATTTTTAAAGAAAAAAAAATGTTAAGAATAATTTTAATTTTTAACAAAAAAATTTAAAGAATAAAATAGCACTTAACCCTTTTCATTATGTCGTTTAATCTGACTAAATATGTGGAGTGTGCTCTTCTAATGTCGACCATTGATATTCAATTATGTGACCTTTCAAGGTACCCAAGGGCTATAACTAATATACTATATTATCAATATTTAATTAATTGCCAATAGGAGAAAAGCCCTAAAGATATTTTTCTTTTCCCTTGCAAGCAGGTACGAATTGAATAGATATGATGAAGATATGAACCATTAAACTAAGAAGAGTTATATATGTACACCATCAATTAACTTAGCTTAGACCGTACTCTATCGATTATACTACAAGTGAATGGTCTCTGTTCAATCCTAGAAATCTTTTTTTTTTTTTTTTAAATAAAAGAGCTCAACACAAATGTGGAGCGTTAGAGGCATAAACCAACATAAATACCTATAGTAACCATCTAAAATTTTTAAACAAATGCATATTTCTATCTCATTTTCGGTATTATCATCTATAACACAAGGAATTGTCGTTCCTCCACTCCTTGTAGCTAAGCATAGTCATATTGATTATGTTTTCAACACATTTTCCTGTATTCTGAAATAATCTCCTATTCCTTTTCAACCAGACGTTCCAAGTTACCGCGAAGAAGCTTGTAAACCACTTCTTACTTTCCTCTTTCCCCATGCCACCTGTCCAGCTTTGAAAGTGTTCCTTTAAAATACTCGGAACGGACCATTTTTTGCCAAATTCTAATAGCCAAGCACACCACACCTGCCATATAAAATCACAACCAAGAAACAGGTGGTAGACATATTCAACATCCTTATTATATAAAACACACACATTATCACCCTGATCAATAATGCCGAGTCGACCCAGTCTTTCTTTTGTATTCACTCTACCTATCAACGCAAACCATATAAATAACTCAACTCTTGGAGGGACTAAACCTTTTCAAATAGTCTTAGTAAAGCTATAGCTTGTTACGTCCTCCGAAAGCGTCTCCACCTGTAGTACCTGCACAAAGGAGTTAGTAGAAAATACACCTTGCCTGTCAAATTTTTAGACAATTCTATCCTCTCTGTCAGAGGCTAGTTTAACAGGCCTCAATATTTCATGTAATTGATTCAGAAGTTCCAACTCCCATTGGAATAGCTCACGCCTCCATTGGAAGTTCCAAATCCACTCAAACCCATCCCAGAACTCACAAACCCCTATGACAAAGCCTTTTTGGTTTGAAATCGAGAATAACCTTGGGAACCTATCCTTTAGAGAACCGCAACTTAACCAGACATCTTTCCAAAAGTGAGTCCTTCTGCCATCACCAACCTCCATTGCCAAGCCAGTTATCATCTTATCTCTTAAAGATTGCTCCTTAAATTGTATCTGACAAATGTCCTTCCATGGCCTCCCTTTAGTAGGTAAATCCTGGATTGATAAAAGCTGGTTAGAGGAGAGATTATTACAAGAGCAAACCATTTTCTTCCACAGCGGACACTCCTCTTTAGAGAACTTCCACCACCACTTAAATAGCAGAGCAGTATTGCGGAGCATCGCATCACCGACTCCTAGCCCGCCTAGCCTCTTCGGGGCTTGGACCATTTTCCATCTAACCAAAGCCATGCCATTCCTCCCATCCTCCTTACTCCACAAGAATCTCCTTTGTAATGAAACAAGTTTCTCCGCAACAGTCTTCGACATCTTATATAAGTTCAAATAATATATCGACAAACTATTTAAAACTGACTTAATGAGAACAAGCTTCTCCGCTTTATTAAGTACCTTGGATTTCCATAAGCTTAGCTTCTCCTCTACTTTGTCTATTATTGGCTTCCAAGTCTTGACCAGCCTGGAATTCGCACCGAGAGGGATCCCCAGATATTTAACTGGAAGAGCAGCTTCCTTGCACCCCAGCAGACTACACATCCTCTATACCTACTGTTGGTCACAATTGATAGGTATCAAACTTGATTTCTCAAAATTAATGCTTAACCCCGACATCAGTTCAAAGCATCGAAGAAGCCTTTTGTAATTCTTAACCGACTCTTTCTCTGGCGGGCAGAATAAGACAGTATCATCAGCAAACTGGAGATGTGACAATTTTATATTGTCTCTCCCTACGAATAGAGGGGATATTCGACCATTTTTCACAGCCTCCCCAATCATTCTATGTAGGACATCAACAACTAGTACAAATAAGAAGGGAGAAAGAGGATCACCTTGTCGCAGACCTCTACCCATCTTAAACTGCTTAGTTGGTGATCCATTTATCATCACTGACATAGTAACTGTACCGACACACTCCATAACCCAATCCTAAAAATCTTTTTAATTATGTTGACAAATTCATCAGGTGACATACTAAAAGTTAAAAGGAATTCGTTTACACCGGTTATAAATTTTGTTAAATTACACCATCAACAAAATTTGTGTGTATGACAAATTTCACCAATCCAGTCATTGAACCCCGACATTTTACTATAATATAAACTAATTTAACAAAATTTCACAAAATTTGGAATCAATTTGATATATTATTATAATATTTTATTCTTATGTATATTACAATTATACTTTTATTCTTATGATATTTTAACTATTTTAAAATTATTTTTATTTTTAATTTTTGTGTTTGAATACATGTTAGATAAAAAATTTAGCAGTTTTGTGAAGTCATCATTTTTTTAATATAATTATAAAAATTATGAGAGTTATAAATCTTTGTAATATATATTTTTTTTAAAAAATTACATATAGAATTGCAGTGGTTGCATTTAAAAAAAATTGATAGCCAAATCGTCGCAAATAGTTTAATTCAAGTTGGAAGAGTATAATTTTAAGCATTTGTACTTTTCAAGTTTAAAGAGCCTATAATTTTAAGTACTTATATAATTTTGTTGTATTCATTTTAATTTTATGAATATTTATGAAAATAAAATATTTAAAATTATTAATTAGAGTGACACCACTTTTATATTTATACAGTAAAATTTTTTGATAAATAATATTATCAATCTATTACAAATTTTAATTCATTTTCCTAATTTATTTAAATAGCACTAAATCATTAATGTTCTAGTTGTTAAATAATTTGTTATTACTCATTAAATTTCGAAATTAGTGGTCTACTAGAATGAGGTTGGACTTTTATCATTTAATAACAATAGATTTTAATCTCATTTTAGCAATTATCTCTTTAATTTTAACCTTTGACAAATCTTTAGTCAAAGAGTCTGCTAAATTTTCTTGAGATATTATTACCAGGTAATGAAAATTACACCATCCTCTATTAATTATCTCATAAATCATGTCTCAAATTTATATGTCTAAATTTTTCATTATAAACTTTATTATATGCTCGAAAAATGATTGATTCATTATTGCAAAAAATTAAAATAATTGTTAACTATTGTGATCACAACTTTATCTCGGATAACAAATTTCTGAGTCATTCCACTTCTTTATCTGCTATAGATAAAACTACAAACTCAACCTACATAATAAAATGTGATATACATACAAATTTGTTTCTTTGATGTCCAACTTATTGCACTACCATCTATAGTAGAAGTTCATCCTAAAATTGTCACTAAGACTTATAATCCAATTTGCATTAGAATAATCTTTTAAAACTAGGGGAAAACTAAAGTTTATTTATAGTTTTCTTGAGATAACCAAGAATTTTTATTATAGCTTTACAATCTTGGTTATTAGGATTTTTTATGAACTTTGATAATTTGCACACAACAAATGCTATATTAGACTCGGTACAATGCATTATATATATTAAAGTTCTTATAACACTAGAATATTCTAATTATGCTATAGCTATTCCCAATACCTTCTTGATATAATGAGATTGATTTAAAATAAAGTCAATTTCATTCTTATACACCTTTATGCTTAATATTGTATCAATTTTATTCAGATCATTCATCTTGAATTTAGAAATTAGATACTCCTTTGTTATACTATATAAATTTCTTCTAAATTTGTTCTAATGATTAACATATCATCAACATACAAACAAATGATTACTCCTTTAATGCCATATGGGTAGCTTTGTCTCCGAAATTTATTAGGTCAAAGGAGATAAAAAAATCTCAAATCTATCAGCATGGTTGGATATTTTTATAAGGTTATATTTAAAGTGTTGACAAGAAGAATGAACATCATAATGTCAGGTTTAGTTGAAAAATCACATAGTACCTTTATTAACGGGAGAAAAATATATGATGAAACTTTAATTGTATGTGAAACTGTGTAACGGATGAAAACTGAAAGAGAAGGCATCAACGATCACCAAACTGGACTTCCAAAAAGCCTATTATAGAGTAAAGTGGAGTTTTGTTGATATTGTGCTAGAAAAGATAGGATTTGATAGAAGATGGAAGGAATAGATTAAGGAGTGTATTAAGTCGGCATCTATCTCTATTCTAGTTAATGGGTCACTATCGAAACTATTTAAGATGGAGAAGGGGCTTCATCAAGGTGATCCATTGTTGCCATTTCTATTTGTTCTTGTAGTGGATGCATTGAAAAGGATGATCGGAAAGACGGTAAGAGATAGGAGAATATCACCACTATTAATGGACAGGGATAATATAGAGTTATTGCATCTACAATTTGTAGATAACATTATTATTCTGTCTACTAGACGAGAAGATAGTAAAAAATTATAAGAGACTTTTGAGGTATTTTAAAATGATGCTTGGATTGAATATTAATTTTGAAAAGTGCAGCTTGATACCGATAAATTATAGTTAGGAGTAGGTTGGATAGATATGTCAGCTACTGAGGTGTTAAGAGGCTGCTTTATTAGTGAGGTACCTTGGTATTAACTTAGGAGCGAATCTGAAGCTAGTAAAAATATGAAAGCTGGGCATAGTTAAGGTAGAGGAGAAACTTAACTTGTAAAAAGTAAAGATTCTTAGTAAAGTGAGAAAGTTAGTTCTTATTAAATCAGTTAACAATAATTTACCTATTTACTATCTAAGTCTGTATAAGATGCCAAATGCGGTTGCACAAAGAATAATTTCATTACAGAGAAAGTTCTTTTGGGGGAAGAAAGATGAAGAACGATCTGGCATAGTTCTTGTAAGGTGAGAGATGATATAGCTACCGAAGAAATTAGAAGGCTTGATGAAAGTGGGGAGATACAGTGGTATGTAATAATGCTTTACTATTTAAATGGTGGAAGGGGTTCTCTAAAGAGGATTATTCGCTGTGGAAAAAAGTTGCATGCTCATGCAATAACTTAAAATTTAATAATTTATTATTAATTCAAACATTGCCAGTAAAAAAAATTTGTGAAAATACATATATTATCTGCAAATAAAAAAACAACATGTTAGAGAGAAGATTATTGATAAACTTACTATGAAAGTAAGGGATGATAGATTAACCAAATTTTAGGAGGATACAAAGTTATAGTACAAGCTAAAAAGTTGAAAGATTCTTTTTCAAGGTTCTTTTTTATTTCAAATAAAAAAGGATTCGTAATTGGGGATTGTGAATTTTGGGATGGATTAGAGTGAGTTTGAAATTTATAAGGGATGAAAAAATTTAGTTAATGGGAGACAAAAATCTTGAATCAACTACTTGATATCTTGTAATCTATGAGATTGATAGCAAAAATATATGAAAGAATAGTGTGAAAATTCGACAAAGAATATATTTATTCTACTTATTCATTTATGTAGGTTTTGCAGAAAGCTAAGAGACTTTGGCAAATGGTATAATTAGTTATAAATTCACAAATAAAATTTGGAAAGAACTAGCTTAGTTTCACCTTAAGTTGAGCTATTTTTTTAGTTTGTCTTAATAGGTCGGGTTAATACTAAGGATCAGTTGTGTAAATTAGATATCATTGAACAGAGTGATAATGTGTGTCTTTTGTGTAGGAATAATGTTAAAATTGTACAAGGTAATACCTCTTTGTTACATATGAGTTTTCTTGATAGGTGTGATGTATATAAATTCTAATATTGGACATGTTTGGACTATTCTAAGTACCATAAAAAAACATGTTAAGAGTTGAAAAACTATGCTATTGAAAAAAGAAATGCACAAAAAATAATTAGTTAGATTTTTCTTTGTTATATGAAATATTTGACTACGCAGGAATAATATCATATTTTAGAACAAGACAACAAATATGGAGAATTGTGTTATTAATTTATTTTGTTGCTTTAAAGAATAGTGTGATAATTATCTCATGTCGTTGGTGACTATATCAAAAATGAAATAAGAGTTGCTTTCAGTTTTAATTTCTTTATTTTTTGTTTGTCTTTGTCGATTATATATGCTCCCTCATTATCAGTGTGTACGTTGAGCTTTCCCCTAAAAAAAAAAGGTTTCCCGCAAGAATAATATGGAATCTGCATTAATTTGGGACATACACATTGATGTAGACGATCTGCATGTTTGGGAATTAAAGGTGAGTTTGCATTGTGAACTGAGATTTTAAAGGAAAGTGAAGGATTGGAAGAGTAAGATAGCGATTTTATTTTTCATTAAAGGAAATACTTATAATATTAACATGGCTAATTTGACTATCCACTTTTGAAAGACATGTCTTCAGGCCATTCATAAAACTATTAGCATCTAAACTTTGATTTCATCACCTCATCTTTAGTGACCATCACCGGGGCTAGGACCCGGCCCGACTCCATTGATGGAAACCTTGCCAAGTTTCTTGTGACCAACACCAGGACTATGACCAGGACCAACTCCATTCACAGAAACCTTATTATTATTAGCATCTCGATTCTCTACTGCTCCCATTGATTTCATAATATTAGATTTCTTGTGACCAATACTAGGGCTAGGACCTGGACCAACCCCATTTGTAGAAACTTCATTCTTTGGACGTTGAATTGTCACCATTGCCTTCATACCATTATTTGGTGTCATTTTGTGTTTGTTTGACGATGGAGCATGACCAGGAACGTTATTAACACTGGATTTGGGTTGTGGAAGGGTAGGAATAATAGGATGGGGATTATTTTTTTCAATGTTTGTGTTCAATGGCTTTCTTTTGATCTTCCTTGCATGGGTAAGATTGCAATCATGGAAGGAAACTATTAGTGCAAGAAATAGAATGAAGTATTTGTGCATGGCCTTATTAAGAGAAGAAAGAGGGAGAAGAGTAGTGTTAGTGACTTATGAGATTTTTGCTAATTGTTAATATGATAAGAGATGAATGTCAAGGTGGGATGATATGTAAGTTAAGGAATCATCAAGTATTTATAATCTCGTTCAAAATGGAAAATTATGCAACTAGACAAAATTATCATATAAAATGACAATATACTGTTATACAATATTATTAGAAAGGAATTCGAGAAAAGAATCTAATAATACTTACATATTATAATTGGGGTCATTATTTTGAAATATTAAAATAAAAAAATATTACAAAACAAAATAAATAATTTTCTGTGCTTTTTAAAAGATTAAAAGTCACGGTATAATAATGTTCAGGGATTATATATCGTAAATATTATAATAATTCAAGTATTAATAATGAGTTTAATTTTGATACATTTATTACGTAAAAAGAGTTTTATACGATCATCTAATTAAATTGATACGTTTATATTATATTTTTAAGTAGTAAATTTTAAAATTAGTTGCTTTCGTTAATATGACTATATACGATTAGATCATATAATTTATTATTTTTTATTAGTAATTAACTAACAATATTTTAAAATATTGGCTAAAAGTATGGTATTACTATGTTGAACAAAATATGTTGGGTTACTTGCTAAAAATATTAGCTAATATAAATTAAAATTATTATCCCTTAAATTTTTTTATTGTATTATATCATTGCTGCATGAAAATTAAACTTTTAATAAATTTAGTTGGTTTTACAAAAAGTTTAAACTTTAATTAGTTATGTATCATTTGATAACATAGATTGTGGAGTGTGTACTCTTTTCAAATTAATGTGGACCGTTTATATGTCAAATAACTTTTGATTCCCAGGATCAGTTATCACCCATTAAGGCATTAACGTGAGGGAACATGTTCTTTTGCTTAAATATAAGAGGGTCATTTGTGCTTCATTTTGTTATAGGCTCATCAATTTGCTTTTTAATAATCTTCAACTAACTTTTCACATGGATATCTTCTTTTGATGTTAAGAACACTATTATTTCTTAATGTGACTATGGGAGCAGTCAAACATACCCAGATTCGCTAAATGACACAGGAATATAGGCAAGAGCTTAAGCCTTAAACAAACATTATTGAATGTGTATGTGTCCTCAAAGATGGGGTTTAAATAATGGTTACAACTGTAGATGTGGTCGCGTTAGTTGTCTGCTGCTACTTCTTGTGATTGCAAATATTTATTTTCTTCATAAGTATTTTTCTTTTTCTTGTTTTGTTTTTTTTTTTATTTATTGCTTGAAATGTGAATTTTTGCATTTTTTGTTTATCTTACATTTAAATTTTTTTTCTTTATTTTTGGGGTAACAAAATTAAATTTTTTATTTTTTAAAATTAGATATAATCATTTATATATCTCCTTCTATTAATTTAGAGTTCGATTATTTTATTTCTTAAAAAAAATTAGTATAAGACAATTAAAAAAAATATTTATGTAAAATTTATACAAACTCAAAAGAAACTTTTACATAAAACTAAAAGACGTGTTTGATATAACTATTTATGTCTCTTATTTTGCTAGCTAGATTAAGTATTTAATCTAGTTTTTTAAACAGATAATTTGATGATGTTTAATATAAGTTTTTATATTAATATTATATCATCAAATTATGTGTCAAAATTTTAAATTATTAGATAATACTACAATAATATAGACTATTTTTTAGGAGTATTATGTGTAAAAAAAATTAAAATTCGTCAAAAAAAAATAAATTTTGGCACTATTTTAACTATGAAAATATGTTAATAAAAATTTTGTCAAAAATAGTATTTTTAACGTATAAGTAATTGTAAAAAAAAGTTTAAATCTTATTTTAATAAATATTGGCCGTTAAAAATAATTTTAGAAAAATTTGAAAATATATTTTTTGTGATACTTATTAACCGTAAAAAATACTATTTATTTTGACACTTATTGATCATAAAAAAATCTTAACAAAATTTTTTAACAAAGATGAGATGAGATCTTGAAACTGAAAAATAAACTGAGATTTGAAGATGAAGAATGAGTAGTATGATCCCAAACTGAGAACAGTGTGATGCCAAAATTGACGGAACTCAACGAAGAAAAGAAATAATGGAATAAGTTGAAAACAAATGAGTGTCAAAATTAAAGAGTAATTTTCTACAATCAAATTATTCATAAAAAACATAAAAAATTTAATATTTGTGATATTTATCAAAAATATATATTAATTTTTACATTTAACTATGACTGTTAAAAAAATCATATGTAAAATACATAAATATCACAATTCTCAGAAAAATCCCAACTTATTATTACATATGGTTCTAAAAATGAGATAAATACTAATTCATCTAACTATATAAGCGACAACAACTACAGTTGTATACCAGAATTTTAAAAATCTTTGAAGATTGCAATGGGACAAGTATAGTAAGGCCCAAGAGATATTTTACTCTATGCAAACAGGTAAAAAGTGAAGTGTATGTTATGATGAAACTAATAAATTAAAAGTAATCAATATACGCACCGTCAAATTAACATGGACCCCCTACAGAAAGATGGAGATTCTCCAGTACATTCCCTCCACTTAGAATGGTATTCTACTGATTATTAAAGTGAATGGTCTCTGTTCAATCCCAGGAAAAGAAATTTTAATTACTTTGGTCGACACATATATATAACTGATTATTAAAGTGAATGGCCCCTGTTCAATGACCATACCATTTGATATATTAGTATCTAGTATCAAATATATATATATCTTTGTTTATGGGTCGCATCATTGCACAGCTGAAGTAGTCTAAAATCTAAAACCTGTAGAAAGAGAAAGGTTCTTGCTGGCCTTCCGTATTGTTGCCTTTGACTTGAATCACTGCATTTATGTTGTTTTTTATTGGCTATTTAATTGCAATTTCTTATTGTCTTTTGTAGAACAACTGTTTATACCAATAACTATTTTTTTTCTCTTATTGAAACCATCAAATATCTAATAAGTTATCAATAATCTTGTATTGTAAATCCTAGAAATAATTGGAGTTTTATACAAAATGAACAACTAAGATGTTGATATTCATATACTTTGAACCAAGATAGATTTTTATATGATTCTTTTATTTTATTTCTGTGTTGCTCACACTATCTAAATTACTAATAAACAAGCCAAAACGAATTCCACCACTGTATTACTTAAATTAGCACAAAAATCATCCACAATTTAGCTATTTTTATGAAATATAACATGAACATATACACTCACATTTATAATCAAATTCTCTCTCTCTCTCTCTCTCTCTCTCTCTCTCTCTCTATATATATATTGCATTTTTTCCATTTATTGATGTGAACACACTTCATTATAAAGCTATGAAAATTTGAATTATTCTACTGTGAACAGTTTGCTTTTTTTTGTAGCTAATCATCACATTGTTACCATTTTATAAGAATTTTTTTTAATTTTTTATTTCTTTTTACAAAATGGATCTTTCTTATATATATATATATATATATAGTGTACAAAGGAGTGAAGAGTGGCTATATGATATATATGCATATATACTTGAAACTTGGCATGGGATTCAAGAATACGGAATCTATCAATAATGAAGAATGAGACTCTCGGAATTACAAACTAGCTAGACCTTGGCCTCTGGAATTACGGCAACTAATAAAAATGTTTATTTATAAGTTGAAATTTCGAATTCAACATAAGAGAAGTAAAATGAATTCGAATCTTTTAACTAATCCATTTTACTCTTTATGCCTTTCTTTTAAAATTAAAATAACACATAAAATGACACATAAAATTAAAGAAATGATTACAATATTTACGTTAGTGTCCACTTTTATTATGCTTCAAACTAAAGGCTTCAAGGTTTATGTCCAACACCAGGGCTGTGACTTGGTCCAACCCCATCCACACTTTGAACTGTCACCATTGGCTTCTTCAGATTAGATTTTTTATGACCTGCCCCAACTTCATCACCATTCATAGGAATTTCCACCATTGTTTTCGTAAGAGTAGTATTTTTTCCGGTGATTATTTTGTGACCACTACCAGGGCTAGGACCTGGACCAACTCCATTAACCGAAATTTTAGATTTTGGACTATGAATTTTCGTTGATGCTTCGATTAGGCTATCTTCTCCGGTGAATTTTTTGTGATCTGCACCCGGGTTTGTTCGTGTTGTGGGTCGAAAAGCATTTGTTTCCACGCTTGAATCTTCAAGTGTATGTATTGTGCCTCCATTGCTTTGTGCCATTTTGTGTTTGTCAACTTTGGTTTTAGGTGATGTAATAGTACCAAGAGTATTAAGAGGATGAGGGATATTGTGGTTTTCAATGTTTGTTTTCAATGGCTTCATGATCTTCCTTCCATGGCTAGTATTGCAACCTTGGAAGGCAACTAGTGCAAGAATCACAACGAAATAATTGTGCATGGCCTGAAGAAATTAATGGTGATAATTTGGTTGCTTTTTATATATGTGTAGGTGGTGGAGAAGTGATTTATGAGGAGGTTATTATTTTTTGCTTTCTAGCTTATAATAACGTACAAGACAAGATCAATGCCAAGGAGATGATGATATGGAAGTTAAGGTATCAGCAGGTATTTATAGTATAAACTTATGAAAATTAAAAAAATATAAAGAGAGAGAAAAAGAAATTTTATAGTATTGTATGTGCTAATGCACTATGAAGATTCTAACTGCTAATTATATCATTTGACTAAATATTGTAGTAGTGCCTATTCTCTTCCAATGTATTTGGGCCACTATATATCAAATAGCTTTTGATTCCATCGGTCTTACGCTTTAATTTGTGTCCCATTTTGATATAGTTTTGTTCTTCGCCTCTTGATGATGTTAAGTGTCATGCGCACTTCTTATTTCTTGATATGACCCGTCAAATGATTTGTTGAATCACAAGTTCTAGGTAAAGAGCAATGCTAGGCCAGGCATTTTTGTAATTGGTAACCATCAAATAGTCATCAATAATAATTTAATGGTGTGAGATTTATGTGAGATTTTATCCAATAGCTCACTTTTCTCTACTGGTTACATGCTGGCTAAAATTCAATAAAATTGCTGACCCCTAAACTTTTTCCTAGGTAAATTCTAAAGTGATTTTTCATGATAACTGTGTATATAGCTTTACATCTGAACATATCAAAGCTCAAGATATTTTCATATAAATTAAAATCAATTAAGTCACAAGAATCTCAATTAAAATGTAATAATTAATTTTATTTAAAAAAATAATAAAAAAATAACTAAAATATTTATGCATCAACTGTACAAAAAAGAAAGAAGGAGAAGAGTGATGCATCGATATATTCTGATTCGGTCACGAAATATAATGTGATCTACGTTCAGTCTCCACTATAATAATGGTAGAATTTCACTATAATCAAAATTGATTACATACACCAATTCCAAAAAATTCACACTCTTATAACTCATTTAAGTTATCCCAAATTTAGTAACACCTAGGTACCAATCCAATCTAGTTAAGGGAAACTAAGTGTATTCTAATCCCATAGTACACTTTCAAATTCAAACACTCAAACAAAGGTTAAATAGCTTTTGTATGTACTATGTTCTTTGTCTTTTGTATCTCTTAAAATAAACTTGAATCTAGATAAAAAAAAAAAAAAAAGTAAAAACACACTCAAAAACAAAAAACATAAAGACTATTTTGTGTGATATGCAATATATACGAAAATGGTTGTCTTCTTCTTTGATAATTCATCAATATATAGAGCTTTACATCTCTTTTTTAATGTAAGCATAATTTTTCTTTTACGTCAACTAGCCATTGTACCATTTGTTTAAATTGAATTATTTTTTTATAGTACCAAATTAGATGGGTAACTCGATGGTTAGCCAAAAAAAAAAAGTTCTGAATTTTGATCAGCAAAAATTTAAGTATAAATAATGAACTAGTTTAAGCTAAGGTATAATTCATCATAATAAAGTATAATTATTTTATTTAATTTATATAGCCAACCATAGCAAATAGGACAAAGCTTTGTTGTGCTTATTATATTATATGTTTAGTTAAAAATATCTTGTATAGTTGAATATATTGTATAGTTGGTAAACTTGCACACTGTCATTTAACGTGGACCATGCAGAACGATGGGGGATTCTCGAGTATATTCCTCCACTACATACTTGAAGTTAAATGGCTATTATTCAAAAATAATATTTATATATTAAAATTAGTCATTATCATAGTTGTGTATAAATTATATATTATTTAATTTATTTTTAATTTATATTTATATTTTATTATATATTTTATACTAATAATTAATTTTAATATTTAATTTTAATATATATTATACTATAATTAGGGAATGGTCTCTGTTCAATCCCGGAAATCTTTTGCATTACTTTTTGGTCGACAAATTCAAGTGAGAAACATCTGTCTGCAAGATACTCTATAGTATAAAAGTTATTATTTTTGTTTATGGAAGTTATAACTTTTCAAATGGGTTTCATTATTGCATAGCCGCAATCTAAAAGCTTAGAAAGCAAGGGAAAGATTCTTCTTGTATTCATAGTTTATTTCTATATTTGTATTTGACTTACTATAAAGATTTCTCACTGCACATCATTTTTGTTGTTTTCTATTGGTTATTAGAGACTTGTAAGATTTGGAATCCATCTTCACACCTAAAGATGAAAACAAGACAGGCTGGAGTAGACTCCTAACAAAAAACCATTTAAAATAACAACGGTTTTTAGTGACTAACAATATCGATCACTAAATTAATAATTATTTTGATAATTTTTATAATGACTTTATTTTTAAGAGTAAAAATTTTTTGAAATCTTTATTATTTATTTGAAAAATAAAATGTTTTTTCACAATTTAAAAATTTATAATCGATTCCTAACCATTTAATTAATAAGTAACTAATTTAAACAGTTTTTATAAACAGTGACCTGCTAATATATTAAAAGTCACTTAAAAAAAGTAATATATAAACTGTTTAAACCAATTACTTATATAGTTAGAAATTAGTTAAAAAAATTTAAATTATAAAAAAATATTTTATCTTTTAAAAAATAATAATCAAAAGACAAAAAAAATATTTATTATATTTTTAATAGACTAGACATACAATGTAGTTGATTAGTCTAAGTCGTCTAATTTGTAATTTGTTATAAATTATTTTTCAATATTATTAAACCTGGTTTACTATTAAATTTCGTTCAAAGTTTGTTAAAAGGGCTATTATTTTCTTAAAAGAAACATTTTTATAAAAAACAATTTTTGTATAAAAAATTATTTAGATGCAATATACCAAATGTAATGTTTACAACAATATATAATTTTTTTTATAGTATTTAAAAAATTTAAAAGTATTTATAATAAAGTATAGAGAATTTAATAAAATTTTAATAAAAAATTATTTATGTATTTATTTATATTTTAATAAGCTTAAATAGGCTTATCAAAATTATTAGTAGGGTGGTAAAACATGCCAAAAAACCCTAGGTTTTGCTAGGTCGGTAGGTCTAACATATGTATATATTTTTTAAATAAAAAAGTGATTAGTGATAAAAAAATATATAAAAATTAATAATTATATCATTTTTAAAAAATATTTTTTATTAAAATTATTTATTTATTATTTTATTTTATACTTTTATATATGTGTTCCAAGTTATGTGATTTATTTTTTAAAATAAAAATGATTCGATTAACAAATATTATTATGAATAATTCTATTGACGCTGAAAATTTAAAAGAAAAAAATTATGTTATAATTTGGCTTTTTTATTTGTGTTTGACTTTTTATTATTATTTTTTAGATTTATCTTTATTTTATTATTTTTTTAAAGAAAAATAAACAGATTAATCCATCAGTCCACCAAAAATAAGAATGAACTAATATTTAAAGTCTTTTTTTTGTGGGACGGGATAAACTAGATCGGTCTGCTCTATTTTTAGGCGGAACTTGACAAGATGGAGAAGATTATTCATTTTATTATCTTTATTTGTTAAGTTAATTTATGAGATTAAATATGATATATTAATAAATATAAACTTTTAAATTAATCTAAACCTGACTTTATTTTATAACAGGTCAGATTAATGATAAATAATGTGTATATATAATTTTTAATCTTAATAAAAATATATTAAACCCTAAAGCCTAAACTAATTTTAAACGGCTTGAAATAGATATTGAACTAAAAAAAGCTAATTTGTTCGTTGGTTTAATTTTTATCTAAAAGGTTTGCTTTGTTCAATTTTAAACTATGCACACCTTTTATATATATGAAATTATGAGCCTTTCATTTGTGTTTTACTTTAAATTTTTGTGTTTTTAATATTTATATTATAATATGATTCGTTACTACTAAAATTGGCCAAATCCAGCAAAATTTGGAATTAAAAATCGTTAAAAGAGATAACACCTGAAAGTCTCTTCAACCAAACCACTAGAGTCTCAAATATCGGAACACTAACAAAAGATTTCGTTAAATCAGCAACAAAGATACGAATAACTACTTCAGAATAACTTAATATATACGTAATTCATTTCATCCTATTTTAAATACACTTACACTTTTACTTATTTGAGCGTTAGAGTCCCTTTACAGGTGTCCAACGCTGCTGCCCTCACAAGGAGACAACACTCCTCACTCCCACTCCAAGGAAAGCGAGTTCGAGCACTTAAAACCACGGCTGCCATGCTATCACCATAACTAAGTAATAATGAAGCTCTTAAAATAATGCATTTTTTATTATTATTTTGCCCTCGAATATGTGGATGGTGTTAAATTGTTAACGAAAATGTCAACATTCTAAAATTATTCCTAATTAATAAAACCACAAAATAATCAAGTGGTATTTAGGTAGCATTTATTTTTTCAAAAATTAAAACTAATTAAGATTAGAGATTGAGATTTAATATTATATTTAGTAATTGTTTTGTCGATTTTAAATAAATTGATGGTGGTTCGATTCTAATGGTCTGAAAACAAAATCTACTCCTATTTTGCAGGTACCAATTTTCTATAAGTATATCAAAGGCTCTCGAATTAGACGAGTATTAACATAGAAAATTGGTTCAAAAAGTACAAAAGACTAAAAGAAGTGTAAAATAAAGGATTCGAAAATTAAAATTGACTGAAATCAAAATGGTTTGCATTGAATTTTAAAGAAAGCAATTAAAATACCTTAGATTGAATTAAAGGACTTTAGACACGAAAATTAAAGATACTGAAATGTAAATTCGACATGGAAATTAAATAAATTCTTAAAAGATAAATTTGCTTGAAAAGTAAAATTTGCAGAAAAGGTAAATTGAAAAGATAAAAACATGGAAGGAACCCTATAGAAAAGAAACTCGATCGCAGATTCAGAAATTCGCTGGGATGTGAGTGTGCTTGAGCGTTTTTCTGAAACAAAGTTCCAACCCCTATTTCCTAAGACTCACTAATATTTATAACTCACTTCCATAACCGACCATTAATTGCACGATGCTGCCTTGTATGCGAATTTCTAGGTAACTGTTCCCGCTCTTTTGCCCATGAGTGTTACCAACAAATCCCTAACTTAGAGAAAAGCTTCAACCTCCCTCTTCGTATAACTACTCGATTTTCCATTCGAAAAACTATTCGATTCTTCATTCGAGTAATTTCTTGACTTGTCAAGGTATTAAAATCGAGTATGTGTTAAATAATTTTCACTTAACGTTTGCACGTGCATCTTTTCGGCCTCTATTTTTTTCCTGACCCTTCACCAGCATTACGAATCAACGTAATCTTTTGAAAGTAATTATTTCGACTAATGTTAATATTTAAAAATTAAAACTAAAGTCTTAATTTTGAATATACAAAATTTTAGTTATTTCAATACTTCTAAAAAAATAAAAATACAAAAAATTAAAATTCCTAGAGACATAAACTAAAATTATAATAATATTTACTAAAATATTCTTAGTTCATTTTCATATTTATCTTAAACTAAATAGGATATTAAGACATAACTCAATCTTGTACACTTTACATCAAACATAATACAAAAATTTAATATAATTTTAGTCTTCCTTCCAAACATAATCATAATGTATGTATAATTGTCGGTAAATGTCAATATATTTCAGAAAAAATAAGAACATTGTATGCTCTGAAAATTAACTTGTTATCGAAAATTGAAGAAGAAAGAAAAACAAAAATTAAAATTTCTTAAATCTTAACTTTTAAATCTTAAATTTTAAAATCTAAATCATAAATTTTAAATTCTAAATCTAAAATATTAATATAAAAATTATAAATAAAGAGTTAAAATTTATTTAATTAATAAAAAATATAATACTTCTTATTTATATTAGTAAGAGAAAAATATCAGAAGCTATCATAATTTATTATTTTTTATCATTAGATAATTATTAATATTTAAAAGTATGAGATAAAGTATGTTATTGGACTATTAAACTAAAAAAATTAATAATAAATTCTGATCATCCCTAGTAATATTTCTCTTAGTAAGATGCATTAAGGATGAGTCGTGATTAATACTTTATGAATTTTAAAGGGGAAAATTAAAACGAGTTAAGAAAATTAAGGATATTTGTAACACTTAATTAGTTGAAATTAAAACGATAGATCGGCATATTTGATTGAAACAATTTGTTTGAGAAAAATGCTTATACCTAAAAGTTCTCTAAAAATAATTGGAAAACAACAAAAATTAATTTAAATCAGTAAAAAATTATTCTATTTTATATTTATTAATTATTTTTAAAATAAATATATAATATTAAATCTAATAAATATATAATTATAAATATTATATTAAATAAGATAATTCATTTTAAAAATAAAAAAAGTTTAACACATTAAAGTGGAACAACAAACAAATCAAACACAACAAAAGACAAACCCAACACAAAGAATTAATCTTCTGTCATTTTTGACATTGTTATCAATAACAAAAAAGATCAATATTAGTCTTTCTTTTGTAGTTTAAAAACATCTTTCTTTGTATGAACTCAACACCTATTCTTTTATTGGTGAAAATTCTATCATTGCATTCCAACCATATGTTCTAAATCACTGCAAAAAACTCAATCAACCACATCTTCTACTCCTCTTTTCAAAAAATTCTTTAACGGTTCTAAAAATAGTTCAAGCTCTATCAAAATATCTCAACTAAGTACACCACATTTGACAAATAAACTCACAAAACAAAATAATAAGTGATGGACAAATTATTTTTTTTTTAGTATTATTAATTTTCTCTCCATATTATATTTGTTCTACCGAAATATCTAAGCAAGCGCCAAATTTGTAGTTTTGTACAATGAAATCAAAATATCAACGTGATAAATATTGCAAGATTTCGAATCTTGGACGCATCATACATGCTGGAAGGGAATTGAAGGGGGAACAAAATAAAAAACCTAAAAAACAACCCACCAAAAGAGAAGAAAAAAGGTGATCACTGATTTCCAAAAGGATGGTTCATATGAGAGCCATGATTTGACTTGGTGTTTAGTCATATGTGTAGTGATAATGACAAGGGAGATACCGTTTTCTTTTTCTAAGATTCCAATAGCAATATTTTGACCCAATCATATTGGACGAGGAATTTTAAGAATTCAGATGTGTTTGGCTTGATTTTCGTTCAACTTCCAAACGAGAATATCGATTAAATTTGTATCAATTATTTCAATTTAAAAAATACATATGATTCTTCTTAAAAAAATAAACTCGACCTAAGACTTATCGATTTAATATTAACATTAACTTCATAAATAGTGAAATGACAAAATTGTATTATTAATAAACTGATATAACAAAAGTTTAACATGAATTAAAAATAAAATTTGAATTAAATATTTTTAAGTAGGGAGAAATCAACAAATTGCTAAAATGCAGCGAAAAGAAAATGAAGAATACAAAACTATAAAATGAAGTAAAATTGAAAAAAATTAAACAAAAAATGAAATAATAAAAAATTAATAAAATAAATTGATTTTTATCACTCACATGTACTTACGTTCTATAATTTTTTGTTGGGTTAGTGTGACTAAAAATTTACGAAACTTAAACGTAACTTATGATATTGAATTGAAATTCCCTTTCAATATGTTGATTCTCCTATTTAATAAAAATTTTTATTTTGCTAAATCCTTCTTCTCAGTTACTTGCTTTTCAAGGTCAATTATCTACGTTCTTACCATAATTTGAGATTTAAGTAATAATTTTCACGTTTAAGTTAAACTTCACCATTAAGATCAAGTTTATTTCTATAGATGTTAATTGTGCACTATTTTGCCCTTTTATTCGATTATCATATGTTACCATTTATACTACGTTCTTATACACTACTAGAAAATTAGTTATTACAGACGGATAT
The DNA here is from genome assembly GCF_014773155.1 of Arachis stenosperma. Taxonomy (NCBI): domain Eukaryota; kingdom Viridiplantae; phylum Streptophyta; class Magnoliopsida; order Fabales; family Fabaceae; genus Arachis; species Arachis stenosperma. The sequence goes on along the minus strand of NC_080377.1, from coordinate 73,805 downwards.
TTCCGACGAATTTTATCCCACGGAAATATAGACAGAATTTTAGAGGGATTTTTTTGTCGGAAAATAAAAAAAATGAATTAGCATAAATTACAGACAAAAAACAAAATCCGTCGATAATTCTGTCGGTAAAATTAATTTTTTTCAAAAGAAATGATTACAGACGGAAAATCCGTCTGTAATTAAATAAACAAAATACTGTATTTTAGTAAATTATTACAGACAGAAAAATCCGACTGTAAATAAAAAATTTCCGTCTGAAAACATGGAGCTAACCCTAACTTACACCCTAGTCTCTCGAGCTTCATTCACCCTCCACACAAGTGAAGAACTTCTTCCTCTCTCCGTCCACGCTCTCTCACCGTCCACGAGCTTCTTTAACCGCTGCCGTCGCCGCTCGCATCGCACAATCTCATCACTGACCTCAGCAACAGCCATTCGCTGGTTATCCTCATCCACCAGTTCAGGAATCACTGCACTCATCCTTCAGGGAAGATCTCTGCCCTGATGGTCACGGAGGTAGTCGCGTCGTCGTCGTTCTCACCGCTCTGGGCCCATCCACCTCCTTCATGCACGGTGTCATCTCCCTCCAACTTTGCCGACGGCGATTCAACCCATCCGCTGCTACTCCGCTGCCCTGGATGGCAACTTCCTCCTCAGATCGGCCCGAGCCGTTTCCTCCAAATGCGCCAAATGTAGATCCAGGTGTTCTTCTCTTGTGTGTTCTGGAATGAGAGGTAATTTTGATTGCAGTTTTTGGAATTGAATTTTGGAATCCTGCTCGAACTGAAATTGCTCTTGATTATACTGGTTGAAATTCAAAATTGAAAGCTAATTCTTCTTCTTCAGCCAAATCTATTGCTTCTTCTTCGTTTTCTGCATAAATAGACAATGATGAATGCTGAATTATTGCTCGATCTGCCAGCTCTGTTGATTTTGTTTGTTGTTGAGGTTAAAATGTAAAATTGAAATCTGATGAGTCTCCTTCTTCTCCTTTGATGTGAACTTCTTCTGTAAGTTTTGGATTCCTTGCTGATTCTGAAGCTTTTGATGTTGTAGACTCTAATTCTGCAATTTTATATTCTGAATCTGAATTCCAAAATTGGAGATATGTGATTATTGAATTTTCTGCTGCTAGCTTTGCTGAATTGTTACTGAGTAGTGAAAATTCTGCATTTGATTTGGCCTAAATCTGGAAAATTGGAGGCTCCTGGAGTTGTTGATGATCGTTGATTTAGCTGTGGTTACTGTTCTAAGGTCGTATAATGAGACTGCATTTTTGGTTAGTCAAAATTATCCTGTCACCATCTTCAATTAAGCTCTGTCATATAAGCTCTGGCCCTGTTATTGTTTCTAGACTAGTATGATTTTCCCTTTAATTCATGAAACAGGTTTGGGAAGGACATGAATTTCAGTACCAAGATGAACTTGCCAAATTGGTGTCTCTAGAACGTTTCTTTAGGTTCGATGTGCCGGCTCAGACTTCAAGAGATACCGAAGAGACCTTGCTCAAAGTCACAAGGATACTTAGTGCTGTTAGGAAGCTGCCCTTAGCTAGAACTGAAAGTGCAACCGGTTCGGCTTCTGACTTGGATTCTATGCCTCTGGAATCAGATGTGTGTGGCACTCTATCACTGCAGCTGAATGATGAAAAGGAGAGGGAACTTGATTCTACTGAGGAATTCGCCGATTAGAGTGCCTTGCTAAGCCAATCTTGGAAGATATTGCCAGCCTTGTACAGAAGGGTAGCCAAGTAAGTTTCTATATTCTTCTGCCATTTATCTTCAAGTGAACAATCAATTTAATTAGAAGCCACAGCTGAATTTGATATCATGTCCCTCAAACTGAAGCTCACAAAGCTTTAAGTTTGCAAGTTCTGACAAATTAAACCTTTAACAATGACAAACGTGAGTGGATGAATGGCAGGGCAAAATGATTCTATTTAGCTGAGCTTTTGAAGACGAGCAGTGGAATAATGTTCATAGCCACTGAACTTAAAAACTGAGTTAACTAGAAGAAAGCTAAGGGACTTCTTTTACGAAGGAAGTGGGAGACTGAGAAGCAGCATTGAGTTTTTTGGCAGTAGAATGGACTTTACAGTTAGTGATTCCATTGTATTCAATGAAAATAATTTGATTGCTGAAGATATCTCTAAACTAGAAGATGCGTTTAAGCAGCTATTGTCATTTTTCAGGTTTGTATATTTTTAGCTTTATGTTGTTCATGTTGAGCCAAAGATTCATTGCTTGTGTTGTAATCACTTGAAATATTTTTTTTTTTCAGTACCACCCCACTGCCTCAGAAGGGCCCTACTTAATTGAATTGCTACTCATTTTTCATTATGTTACTCATCACTTGATTTTATTTGTATATGATGGTAAACGAAGTTGTTTAAGTCTAGAAATCTGAAATGTTTTGATGGTTTCCTTCTTTCAGTTTTTTAACACTTCATTTTTGTTCTAATGAGTCTTGTACTTTATAATCACAACGCTTTCATAGTTCTATGGTTCTTAATTGGTAGTTGCCTGATGGTTTCCTTGATTATATATATTGGTGCTTTGTAATTCCTAAGGGGAAATTATACAGGAGAACTAAAATATATATTATTGCCATTTATGTTGGTAATAAGCTGCATAAATATTCAATCTTAATGAATCTGAGATATTTACAGTTTGAGGCTACTGCTTCATCACCAGTCTGCAGTTGATGCTGATTAATTGGAAGGGTCTGTGACATCTTTATCAAATTTGGATGATTCTGATTCTTCTAAATATCTAGTTCGGAAGAAGGTTCAAGAATCCTTGGAAAACTTAAAGGAGGAGGCAGTTGTTCCTAAAAGGTTATTTCAAGAGATTTTCGATGTCACATTCACTTTTGTTCGTTGCATTTGTTAGCAGATCTCTAATGGAGCTTGTAGCTTATAGCCTTTAGCTTTATCTTTGTGTTATTTGATCGGTGTTCCTTTTGCTGTGTTGTGTTGTGTTGTGTTGTGAACTCTGATCTACATGACTTAACATGTTTACATCTTTTCATTCCAATTGTTTCAATGATTATCGTGTTTTAGTTGATTTTCTTTGTTATGATGAATTATGGTTCCTTGTTGTCCATGTATATATATATCAGTTGCATTAATTGCCATTTTAGGTTAATAGAGACAATGCAATTGAAAGAACTGCTGATGTCAGAGTAGTTATATGCTATAGAAATAGAATCAATGCTCTACAATGGCGTGGTCTTCATTTTTAGTTGCCAGAGCATAGTTTTTCAATGATTTGTCAAGCTGAAGCATCAACTACTCATTGTTCTTCTGACTTTCACATCCTTAATTATTTATTATCAATTGTTTATTCTATTTGCGTTTTGATAGTTCTGGTCTAATTTAAGAATAATATGGATCCCTTGTCTTTCGGAACTTACTAGGACCCTTATACTGAGACAGTTTATGTGAAGGAACTTGAGGGGTGGTCAATACTAGCCTCTGCAAGAAAGCTTTGTATGATAGAAGTTGTCTAAGTCATTTATCATTTCACACTTGTGGCAATAGTTGAGCCACACATGAAAGAGCTAGTGCAAATGATTTGAAGTTATTTTTAAGTTTCTTATGATTTCTTTGCAGTGCCGGGAAATGGGTTTGTGGACATTACTTGAGGGGTTCCTGCTTCTTGCAAATGCACTAGAGATACTAAATGAGGACCGATTTCTGGCACCTAAAGGATGGGGCTTATCTGATTTTTCAAGTGGCAGGACAAAATATTTCAAAGGCGAGCTCATAGGTCTTATTTACGCAACTCAATACCTAAAAGTTCCTCTCATACTTCTCAACTCCATCTGCATCATTTTGAAATTTATTTCTGGATAATGCCTAGCAAGGTGAGATTTCAAGACGTGTTGTCTAAACATTTTGTTAATCTTGTGTATGTTAATATCTGGTGTTATGGAAATACCCTCAGCTTCCTACGTTAAATTTTCAAACAAAAAAGAACTCTACTTTTCTTAAACTGATGCTTGAGCCATTCTGACTGATATGCCAGTGCAACTCAAGGACATAAACTGGACGTAGTTGATTAGATTCTTAGTTCAGGTAATGAATGACTCTAGTCATCAAGTTATACTTTGTCATTTTCAAACTTGACTGATGTTTCAGTTCAACTCATGAACATGAAATGAATTATAAGTTGGTTAATTTTGTGTAGTTTGAACATTTGCTTGAAATAACTGCCTTCATAGAGATATCGCCTTCACTCTCTTCAATCCTCGCCCCCCTCTCTCTGTAGAATCAGAGGGCCCAGCTTGCTCCGTAATCATGTCTTGGCGCGTGCAGAAGATAAGGCCAGAGGTTCCTCCGCTTCTTTCCAGCAGCAGATCCTGGTTCTTATGGATACCCATTTATAGCAAAGTTTGTGAATTTGTATATTCGATACTGATTTGCATATTTTGAGTCAAGGGCACCTCAAAAACCAATGCAAGATTCAAAATTTCTGGAAAGTTTGTTGAATTTGAACCTAATGATATCAACTCCACTTAAAAATAAAAATAAAATATAAACCTCTGTATATGTGGCAAAGTTACATATCTGCTGCTTATAGCTTAGTGCTTAACTCATACTTCACGTATAAATGTTTTCAGGACTTACCAACTGAATCTGAAACTGTGATCCCCTATGTTCACTCCATGAAACAAGCTCACAAGATTTTGAGGACAGTTATAAGCCCAAGACTGATTTGCTCAAAGCTGTTGCGGTATTTGCAGCAGTTGCAACTGGGGCAGTGGCAATTAACCATTCTTGGGTGGCCGCAAATCAGGTCTATCAATGTCCTCTTAGTTGAAATTCACTTGTGTATATTTCAGCATGAAGTGTTTGCATTTGGGAATATGTTTACAAGTCTGTGACCATGACTGCAGGATCTTGCCATGGCATTACTATTTGTAATAGGATATGTAGGCATCATATTGAGGAATCTCTAGCTTTCAACAAAAGTGGAGTAGGACTTAGTATAGTTGAACAATACATTGAGTTTATATTTTGAATTATAGTTAATGTATCAACACACTTTGATGTATGGTTGTTACTTATTATTATAGTTGATGATCAATATATTTTGTTTATGTTTTGAATTATATTGACTTGCTTGTTTATAATACTTTTCTTTTAGTTTGATAATACGATGAATTTGTTTATGTTTTGAAATATTATAAATATTCAAATATAAATTAGATAAAAATTTGTATTAAATTTATATTTATTTTGTATGAAAACAAGTTTATTTTGTAATTAGAAAAAGTAAAAAAAAAAATTCTATTTTACCTTACAGACGGATTTACAGACGGATTTTCTGTCTGTAATCATGATTTTTCAAAGTTTAATTTACAGACAGAAAATCCATCGGAAAATTCGTCTATAAATTACAGACGGAAAATCTGTCGGAAAATCTGCCTGTAATTACAGACGGAAAATCCGTCTGAAAATCTGCCTGTAATTACAGACAGAAAATCCGTCTAAAAATCCGCCTGTAATTACAGACGGAAAATCCGTCTGTAAGTTTGTCGCCTTCAGGAAATGGAGGGAGAATTTACAGAGGGAAAATCCGTCGGTAAATCGTAAAAATCCGTCGGTAATTTTCCGACGGAAAAAAAATCCGTCGGTAAATAATTTCCGACGGGACTTTTACAGAGGGACAAAATCCGTCGGTAACCAAAAATCCGTCTATAATAAAGACTAAATCTGTCTGTAAATCTGTCTGTATTTATCCATTTTCTAGTTGTGATATATCTTCATTTTGACTACTTAGATCGATTATTTAGTCCACAAGTCTTACATCGATCAACATGACCCTATATCCATCTTTAGTGTGTTACTCGGTATAGCCGAACTTTTAATTTATACTAATAAGATGATAATATAATCAATGACAGACCCAGAAAATTTTACGAGTAAGGACAAAAATATGTATATTAAAATAAATTTTGTTAAATATTATTTATATAAAAATATAAAAATTAAAAAGAGTTAGTGAATACTTTTATTTTTAAAATACTATAAAAAAATATTTTTTTATTTTTAAAATTTGAACTTAAAATATTTTAATTAAATTATAGATAATTTATTATCCTAATTAATTTTTTTATACACATTTAATAATAAAAAACTAAATCAATGGCACATTAGCGCCTAATGATACACTAGTATTTATAATTTAAAACTAAAATTATATATAAATACTTGAAAATTAGATCTGTATGTGAAAAGTATATTTATATAAAATAATAGAAACATAATTTATAATTTTTTTCTTTTTTTTTAAATGATTAAATTTGTTATATATTTTTTAATTTAATTTTGATATAATGTTCGATGAAGATTTTATGTATCTATTTAATTATGTAGTGCAATTAAAATATTTTTATTATTATTTATAAAAATAAAAAATATATTTTTTATTTGTAATCAATTTATTTTAAAATTTTATATGCAACATAGGTACATATAATAGAACAAAAGATAAAAAAACAAGTAATAAAGATGAATAAATCGAGAATAAAATAAAATATATAAAATCATGAAAAAAAATATTAGATTAATACTTAAATTATAATTGTTTGAATTAAAATTTGTGATTGAAAATATCAAAAAGAGAACCAATGAAATTGGAAGATACATAGTATCATGGAGAACTATATAAAAAATAAAAAATTTAAAATTTACCTTTTGATGAAAATAAAATGACCACTAGACGAGAAATAGAAAAAAAAAAGGTTAAAAATATAAAAATAAGAAGATGATTTAATAAAATAAAAGAGTGATAGCATAAAAACTAAATTTAATTAGGTTAAATAATAGAAAAATAAAAAAATTAAATTTAAAATTTTAGCTAATTGAATTTAATTATTTATAGTAAAATCATTTAAAATTTAAAATAAAAACACATTATATATAACTATATTTAAAAAAAAAAAAAAACTGAAAACACAATGGGAACAAATGCCCCCTCATTATCATTACTAAATATAATATTGACCTACGGGAGTTTTTCTCGCTTCACTCATTCTCTCCATTTTAGTAAAGATACCCAAAGAATACTTGTTTCTTTTTTTTTTTTTGTTACCGAAATAGACTGATAGAGACAGATTTTTATACTAATCGATTTCATTCCATCCTAAAATAATTTTTCTTTTATCTGTGAATAATAAAAAGTTAAATTTTAATCTATTCCACTTTTATCAGTCTCTATAATCATTAAAATTTAAAATTAAAATTAAATTTTAAAATTTATATAACTATCATCATATATATAATATAAAGAGGAATAATATTAAGAATTATAAATTTCTTTTGTCTATTAGTAGTCATCAATATTTAAGAGTAGTACAGAATAAAATATATTGTTAAATTTCTAGACTAAAAAAATAAACTAAACTAAAAAAATTAAATTAATAACTAAGTGATAATAAAAAATAATAAATTTTGATAATTCGTTAATATTTTTTTAACCTAACTTAAAATAAAAATTTAAATATAATATAATATTATTAATTATTTTACTAATTATTTACATATATTATATATATTATACATTAAAATTATATTATATATATATTACTTATTAAACCCGCTTCATCCAGCAATAGAATGGATAATTATCCACCTCAAACGAATAAAAATGGAATGAATACTCTCAAATTTGTATAATATTGTCATCCCTAATTTTCATTAGACATACCTCTTATATACAAATAATCCTTATTGTATAAAACTTAAGAGCAGTAGTAATCTTTAGAAAAAGAAAAAGAAAAACTGTGGCGAAGAAGAAAAAAAAATACTATATAGAACATTAGTTTATGAATCACACATTGCACCAAATTAATTATTAGGGTAACCATGTATGTGCGTTAGTTAATCAAATCAAGAAATCGGGTTGAAGAAGGGCAAACAAAAGTGAAGCCAAAAGCATAACCTCATTCATCATAGTTCACCCTCTTAGAAATTTTAATAATCAATGACATAACAATATTCGTCCCTCTAATAAATCATCTTAAATATTAATCAAACTACTAATAAACATTAAACAAATGAAATATTTATTCTCAAGTATTTAACTACACGTTATATTAGATATATTGTGTTTTAAATATATCCATTTTAAAAAAAATGTAGATAATTTTATTAATTTGACAAAAATAACAATTATTTAAAATAGGAAGAAGTGTATCATTAAAATAAGAAAAAGTATAGGTAGACAATGAAAATACTAAATAATATGAACAATAAATATATCAAATGTTCAATTCAATAGGTATGCAGATGATTATATCTACCTAGCGAAACCCTTAAAATAATTTATTCTCCATCAAACAAGGCAACATTATGAAAGAAGAAAAGAGCAATTACATTTACATATGCTAATAAAGTGGGAGTGTGAGATTCAAATGGTTGGTAATGAATTAATTAAGCTTCAACAAGGAGCACTATGAACTTCTTCACTCAAGTGGGGGTGGAAATTAACGAAGAATCTTTAGAAAGCTGGCAGCTCCATTGACTTGGGAACCGTCACTTTCACTGGGTCTCCACTCTCGACTTAAAGTATGGACAACTAATTACACATAAATTAAAATTATGGGTATTCTGGATGTTAGCCTATTGTTTTATTGAGTTTTTGGAAAATTTCGATAAAAGTGATCCATAATTAAACTTGAAAAATTCAGAAGTTAAAAAAAAAAATTAATAGTGTTTTAAAAAACTGAAATATACAATTTCGAAATCTACAAGTTTAGAGAGAAACTTAAAACGAAAATAAAATGAATAGTGGATCGAACAATTTGATTTTTTCTATATGTATTCGATTGTATCAAATGTGATATTAGGATGTTAGAGTACTTGCTAAATAATTTCAACCTCTTTTTTAATTTCCTATTTGTAGACCAATTTATGACTAAAACATTACAATGTATCCTAATTCCTAACACAAATTGGATTTCAAATACAACTGCCATAACTCCCCGTTGGATGTATTTTGTCGTCGAAGATCATATGTTGAATGATCGAAACTTTCTTTTTCAAATATGACAACCGTGTTAATCGATTTTGATAGAAATAAAACACATGATTTTTTATTTATAAGAATTAGAAGAGCAATAATACTTATTTACAAATAAATGATAACAGCAAATTAATACACCTATAATTGCAAAAAAATATACAGAAAAACAAAAAATAGAGACAAGAACACTCTAAGACTTTTAATATAGAAAATCTTTTCAATGTGAAAAGTAAAAAATTACAAATTACCATAGGATACAAGAGAATCATAAATCACTACATAAAACATGCATACAACAAGGTAAACTACGCAAGCATCAAATTTTATAAAACAAAAGTCAAGAAAAAAAAAATACCACAAAATAGAAATGCTACTCCGTGACCAATATCTTTAACTATAGACCTTATATTAAATATTTGAACGGTAAAAATAAAGAACTTATTTTCTGGAACACGCTCTAAATTTGAACTCAATCCAACAGCTAACAAATCTATAGCGGTCAATTTACATAAACAAATTTGTATATATACAAAAATATGTTTTTTCTTTGTTCAAGTGTTTGTTGTTCTTACTAAATAATATTTCTCTTATAATCCTATCTCGCCTCAATTATTTTATTCTCAGCCAAGAAAAATTATGGACTTAGTTACCAATATTTAGACATTTTTCTCAGAAGGGAACTCAAAACTCAACAACAGATTTAAAGCAAAGAGTTCGAACTAAGTTGCACATGTTACTTCATGTTTTACTTGGGTGTAGTTTTGGAAAAATAAATTAACATTTATTAACATTACAAGATGATGAATGAATTCTTTTGGAACGATAAAGTTAAGGTAAAATTGTTGTCAAGTGTTCTTATAAAATACCCAAAAATTAATTTTATAAGTTCTCTTATTTCATATTGATAAATAAAGAATAATGAGAAGAACTAGAGAAAAATAAGTGAAGAAAATAGTCTCAAAAGATTTCTAAAAAATCTTTTTGAGAGAAGTTGGGTGAAATCTTTTTTTATAGTTCCATGTTCTTAATTTGATAACAAGCCATTTTGGAGAAAGAGCATATTGTCTTATGTTAACAATGATATGTTCAACCTACTCCTATTTACTCCCAAACTAGTCATTAAATATGGTAATTGTCAAAATGTGTTATTCAATCTTCTCTTCTTATTTTAAAATGGTGAAAGAAAGAAAGCTGATTACCACAAAGTAATAGTAATTTAGATATTGCTCCAGCTGTTTTTTTTAAGGGGTATCCAGAAAAAAGAAATGCTCGTGACATATAACATTAGTAAAGAAATATTAGTTTAATTTAATCTCATAAAATTTTTTTGACTACGCACTAGGATTTTTTTCAGTGACCCAATTTAACGTAAACTATCTACGTTTTCTCTGATTCATCTGGCCTTTTTCTAATTGGCTTGTCAACGGTATTTGATAATCTTAACTTCAAAATATATAATTTAAAAAGAATTATTATTTAAAAAAAATATTAGATTGTTAGTAAGGGGACGATTCGCTTAAGGCGATCATTATCCAATTCCGGCTATGAAAAATGACAATACATACACCACATGCATGACCCCATTCAGCTTTTGCCTTACCTTTATTATCACATTCCTTCAAATACAACAAACTCAATAAAATTGAAAGATGAAGAATGAATTCATGGGTAATATTTTTAGGGATACATAATACTGAAAACGAGAAGTGAACTTATTAACCTTATACATACTAGTATATACTACCAATACTCCCTATACCTAATAACCACTAAATTGCCTAGCTAGAATCTTAACTTTGGATATAAAAAATAAGAAAATCGACTCATTTTCGTGATAATAAGTGCAGGCCTAGAACCAAATTAAAATGTGAATTTATTTTGATGTACATAATAATAATAATAATAATAATAATAATATAGCGAGCGAGCAAATGAGTTCATAAGCGGAGCCCCATTCCTAGTTATGAATTGAGTGTCCGACACCTGGGCTATGACCTGGATCTGTAGGTCTAAAATCATCAACACCATGTCCAAAAACCGGCGCCGCTGGTGGTGGTGGTGGTGGTGGCAGCCCCGTTGTATTAACCACCATGTTTGTAGATGTATTTGCATTATTTGAAATCACACCATGCACCTCGTCCTTTAGGTAGCGTCCCTCAATGGACTGAAACCCATGAAAGAAAATAATTAATGCTACAAAGAAAGCCAAAGAGAAAGCAAACTTTTTTGGTGCCATAATAATAAGAGGATACATATAATTCATGCAATTTGTGTCTCGGATTCGTTATGGCATGGAAAACTTTATATATAGAGAGGTGAAGGAACACGTATGTCTTGATTCACTTCCAGTGTGGCAATGCAAGTGGATGGGTGGAACTCATTTTGGAAGAAGTGCAACTTTGCAGTGTTAATAATGTATACGCCACCAAATAGACCATGCTGCTATCACCGGTCAACTTGCATGAATTCTTTCTTTTTAAAGGGATCTCACTCTGTTACTCATGTTTTTATTTTGGTGCTTATTTGAGTATATGTAGTCACTAATTTATACTTATTTGTACGATAAAATAAATAAATAAATAATTAATTAATTTTCACACGGATTATATCTTTTTTAGTATATATATTAAATATATTAAAATTATTATGTTACGTGTATACTAAAATCAGTTATTAAAGTTAGTCACTAATATAAAATATATATGTTAGACTATAAATACACATTAAAAATAAATTAAATTACACATATATTTATACATAAATATGTTAATAATAGTTGATTTTAACTGTATTTATACATATGCATTTTTTATATTAATATAATAGTTTTTAGAAAATAAATAAATATTAAATAATGATTAAAAAAATATAATCTATGTGAAAATTTTTTATTTATTTATTTTTTCTATCTTACTAGCTAGTACGTATAAATTAATTGTTGTACCAAAACAATCACTTTTTATTTTTAGTGAGATTACTTGTAATTCCTTTTTAGAAAATTTAGTTAGAATGCATTTTTAGAACCGATAATACTTTGTACATTAAAATCAGCTATTAATATAAATATATATTAAAATATAAAATATATATTTAAAATAAATTAAATAATACATATATTCATATACAAATACATAGTGAGATTTTAGTGCAAATATAATATTTTTATTTTAGAACATTAAAATTCAATCATACTAGATGTATATAAAAATTCAGCTACCAAATAAAAAATTTATATAAAATATATGTTGAAATATAAAATATACATTAAAAATAAATAATTTAACAATACATGTATTTATATATAAATATATAGTGACTGATTTAATAGTTAATATTTTATATGTGTATATAATATTTTTTATTAAAATTATTACCTCAAAATATTTCTATAAGAAACGGATAAATTAAGTTTTTAATATATTTATGATGTATTTTTTTTAAAAATCTGTAAAATTTCATTAATAAATTTTAATTTACATCCTAAAAACATATTCTAGCTATACCTTTTTTTTGAAAGGAAAACATTTTATTTGCAACTTCTTACATTTATCTTTCAAACTTCAAAAGTATCATAATATTTATCTAACATTCTATTTTGTCTTAAATATCTCTATTACTCTTGTATTTTATTTTCATTCGATACTTTTGAAAAAATCTTCTCCACCAACATGTTGTAAGTTCATGTGTCCTATATATGGGTCATTATTCTCAAAAGCATTATTATCATTTAATAAGACTAATAAACATAAAAAGTACAAGAACCAAATATATTATAAGGGGAGCAATAGAATAAATTAATTAACATCACTTGCAAAAAAAAAAATTATGAAAAATAATAAACACTTTTTCAATTACAAAATGTGATCACTTCGATATTATTATTGCTTTAACATTAACCTAATGTTTGCCTTATGTTTTAAAATTAAACTTGTAATTCTGAAAAAGGTTCGGATCCTTATCCATTAGCTCAAGCATGAAAAAGCAATTGATCCCTCTTCTTGTATTTAATTTCTTTAGTATTTTTGGTTTTTTTTTAAAGTCCAAAAAAAATACAATAGAAGAAGTTTATACTTGGTGTGTGATGTGCATGAAATTTGTAAAGATTAGGGTGAGAAAAATTAGAAATATATAAGAATTTTAACAATAAAAAGTGTGTGCAGAAAATAAACGAAATTTAGTGTTAATAATTAATAAGATTAATTTTGGATATTTATTATTATATAGAATTATATTAAATTTTTATTTTTGATAAGTACAAGTCAATTTTAAAAAATTTTTAAAAGTACTTCTAACTTTTAAAAATTATAAGTATAAACACATTATTTTTTTATTTATTAAACACAAAATAAGACCTCTCCAAAAAATTTTATCAAACCAAACTTTAAAGGTAAGTATCCACTTTTTCATCTTTAAAATTTGATGTAATATTGTAATCTAACTTTACTAGTTTAAGTCTTAATCTCCACTCTTGGATTATGTTTACTCTCTCTCTCTCTCTATATATATATATATATATATATTTAATTTATTAGAAGTAATTCATTGTGGTGGTATTTTTTGTAAGATTAACATCATTTTATATCATATGGACACTTACTTTTCACCCTTAGATAGATTTTGGTGTAGCCTTTATTCTGATCTATTGCACAAATCTTCTTACTCAACATTAGAATTTGTTTTGTTAGTAGGTAAATATTCTTATGAAAATGTTATAATTGTCATCATGTAAAAATATTTTATTTTAATTATTGGATAATAAATTTTAAGATTTGATTTTTATATGCTATAAAAATATTATTTTTATTTAAAATATCGTAAAATAAATAAGTTATACTTTTTAAATCAAGATCATTATAAAAAAATATTTTTAACATCTTCAATAGAGTAATTGTCTTATTAATATTATAAAAAAACAAAAAAACAAAAACAAAAACAAAGTACTTTTACTTTATGGTATTTAAAACCATTACTTGATAACAACTACATGAGCAGAAAGCAACAATACTTGGATGTTGCGGTTATTTTATGACCATCGAAGGTGTTCATAGTTGAGATCACTATTACAATAGTATGCATATGGGAGCCACACCACACAGCTGAAAAGGGTTTACTTTTTAAGCATTCAATTAACAATTCCGAGAGTTCAATTCACCTGTGAACTTTCCATTGTACAAAATATATAAAGATATAGTAAGTTGAAGAACGGTTGGACGCAGCAGCTTCAAGGTCAAGTTGCTAGTGCTCTAAAATCTAAATAACTAAGTTGTTGTGGAGAATTTGTCGTGGCCTAACCATGTTGGCTTGGCTGTCAGTGCAGCCTTTCTAACTGTTGGCACATGGACTATATTCTAATTAAGTTATATATAGATACTAAGTGTACTTGTCTACACGATTAATAATAATTATAAAAGATCAATATTTCTCTTTTTTTTTTTTTTAAATGTGTTCCGATGGTTTAGAAATTTTTGGACGTTCGTTAGGTTTAGAATTTTTATTTTGAATATTTAATCTAATTTTTATTTTTATTTTTTTGTCAAGTAGCCATTGACAAGCTTGAGAGTGGCTGCAAAGGGTGGCCGCTGTAGGGTGGTCACTAGAAAAAAGTGAGAATTGTGGTGTTGGTGATAATAAGAGTGGTATTAGAAGAGAAAAAAAAAAAGAAATTAGAGAAGTGAGAAGAGAGTGTGACTGTAAACATAAAAAAAAATCTAAAAAAGTTAGTTGAAGTTAACTACAATAGTTGGACTCGGAAAAATAAAAAAGAAAATCTAATTAATTTAGTATGTACTTAGTTATGTTCTCTCATTTAGAAAATGAGATATTTTAGCTATGTATTGACTAAAAATTATTGCTTAAGAAGCACAGCTTAAAAAAATGATAACATAAATGAAGTGTCAATTATCATTGCAAAAAAAAAAAGAAATAAAAGGCAAATAGAAGTGGGTTTTTAGCGGTAATAACATCATCACTAAAAGAAATGTAATGAGGATTGGCGCGACGAATTATGGTGATGTTGCTATATTATTGGTATTTATCGGTGGTTCGGGCAAAACCGCTGCGAAAATATAGGTTTAGCACTTGTTGATGCTGTGGAAAATCTATGTGCAGCCAAATTAGTCACATTGATGATGGTTTCAACGAGCATTTTCAAAATAATTCACTTACGCAAGTCTTTTGGAAGGAGCACCATAGAACAAGTTCGTGATGTAGATTTTGGACTATATCCTACCTAATTTGTTGGTAATACTGCACAATAGTTAGGCTTTGGTATCAAAAAATATTATCGAATTAAAGGTAAACACAACAGAAAAAAAGACAATGAGACTTACGATGGAAAATCTTTTGAAAAATACCATTTAATAGTAAGGAGATGATTTTTCACCCGATATTGCAATAGAAATGGATTCCTTAGAGAGCACGTACGCCAACTTTATTGCGTGCAATGCCATCTTCTTTTGGCGATCATGACCTGCATAAAAAATCATGAGTTTGAATCAATTAAAATAAATACTATGGAAGTCAATTTGATTTTGTTTTCACCATTTATTTGTCTCACAATATTATTATATATCCTAATTTTGCATATATATATTTGTTCACTTTAGTTTTTTGTTTTTCAATTTGATTGAGTGTCATTCATTTTAATTACTTTTTCAATAAATTAAAAAAATTAAAATGACACAAAATAAAAATAAAACATTATTGATTATGATATGGAAAAAAAAGTCTACCAAATCCCAAAAAATCCAATAAAAAAATAATAAAAAATTTTGCAATGGTTTATAAAATTACCACAAAAGATGATAATGAAAATGTGTTTTGCTTTGACAGCGGTTGCAAACCAATTACAAATGTTGGATGTTTAAACCTTCTTGGAATCTACAAAATAAATAATTTTAAATTAGATTATTGCAATGGTTTTAAACCTCTGTATTGTAGTTCTTGGCAAATATCCTAACCATGACTATACATATATGGAAGAATAACATAATGTGAAAATAAAAAAACTAACCACGAAGCCGTATCTACATACATCATCTTCGTCTTACTCAATAATATGGTTAGAAAGTGATAGAAAAGAGGAGAAAGCGGTGGAAACAGTTGGAAATAGGGTGAATAATTTTTAAAATCCATTATTTATTGAAAATCATTTATTTCAATAAATAAAACATTTTTTAGTTTATTTAAATAAAAAACCCATTATTTTTGTCATTTAAAATTTTCGAAGATATTTTTGAATCTTTAGACGGATATTTTTGGTAAACTCAAAATATAGAACTCAATCATAAATTCTAAATACTAAAAAAAAAAAAAAAAACTAAAACAATAATTGAACGAAATTTACTGATAAATTATTTTGGCATTTACAAAGGTGATACAAGAATGAACAAAATATAAATAACCAATCCAAAAAACAAACGAGAATAACAAAAGACATGCAACTCATCAACAGATAATTGATAGAGGCAGGGCAGTCAAAGAAAGAAGCAACACAACATGGCGGCAGCATTCTTACCAACGGCGTCGACGAAACTTCCGAACTCTTTGGTGGGACGAAATCAGTGTCCTTGATATTTACACCTTTCCAAAAGAGTTAGAAGAGGTTACATGAATTAATAGTCAGCTTGGAGAAAACTCTCATAAGCGGTTCCTTGCAACGTCTTGTTAACATCTTCCCAGTTTTTAATGTGGTCGGATAACGGTCCTCTATGGATCTTAACCTGCCGGCTCGTTAACTCCATCTGCGGCAATCCTAAAAAGTCTAGCACACCTTTTAGCTCCTGCCAGAAACAGGAATGGCAAAACACTTTATTATCCCATTATCACACAATTATGCAGCAAACCAAAACTCTACTTACAGTGAATCAATAGAATATACTAGGAGAAAAATGGTGATTATACTATCCATCCAAATGGTAATATATTAAAGTAGAAGACAGGAATTTATGATGTGGTACTTACAGTAGGATTTTGTATAAGATCCTCATAGTACAGGATCATATGCCGAGTAGCACTGAAGTATTCTAACGCCTTTGCAACTCTTGTCTCCATATCTTTCAAGTTGGTCAGCAATGATGTAGAATTTATGGCAGGCTTGTACTGCAATAGAGTATCAGCCTAAATAAAAGACACCAAATGAGTTTCATTTTATTGTAAATGAGAAATTAAGGGTCTGTTTGGAATAGAGGATGGCGCGGAGTAGACTACTAAGCCAGAGACACCAGTGTCCTTCCTGGACAATGTGTCTCAGTCCCACCATGTCTCTCTCTGTTGCTGTCTTAGTGCAACCAAATATATTTGTGTCCTAATGTGTTCATGTATTTTGTGTCCATGGACATAGACCAACCCGAACCTAAATAATGCACAATGCAATACAAATGAGAGAGAGAGAGAGAGAGAGAGAGAGAGAGAGAGAGAGAGAGAGAGAGAGAGAGAGAGAGAGAGAGAGAGAGAGAGACCTCTTTTGTGGAATGAACGTGAGACTTATGAGTCCCATTCAATAACTTGGCATAACGATCGTACGAATTGGCCAGCGTTGATACCAATCTGCGTAACAAGTTTCTCCGCAAAAGAAATATTACAGAAACACTTCTATGGTTGAAGTAGTCTGCTATTTCCTTGGGGTGCTCCATCAACCCCTGCATGAAAACTGATATTGTGATTTTTGTATTACTAGATGATATATAACTCAGCTGCAGATACTCGTCCCACAGGGAAACAAACAACAAAAACTTGTGAACAAAGCATGCCTTCATTTGTCATGTGCCTCTTGGTGTTGAAGGAATAATGAATTATGAATGTAATATACCAAATATTAGAAGACTGTGATGATTAACAAATTTTGTCGCATGATCTGATTGAGGATAAACATCTTCGTGGATAAATAATATTTGCTCACTTCTACTTACTTATCTTCTACTTAAACAATGATTTTCCTTGCATTTTCACTTGCTACAATGTCACTCCGTTAATTTTCAAATCAATCCAATTAAGCCCCTTACGTTCTTGATGCTGCGCTCTTTTACTGATTTAGAATTATGCCAATATTGAATCGACAAATGAATTTCTCTCCTTTGGCAAAATAAAGGCATAATCATTCAATGCCAAATCACAGAGAAGATAACTGCATCAATTTAGAAAGTGCGACAAAGGAATATGAAAAATTTGACCCCAATACATGAAATACTAGAACAACGTAAGTCAGATAATTGAGATCCATGGTTCTAGTGGCACTTTAAGAAGATTGCCAAGATTATACACAGTACACCACTTGCATTGTCTTGTTATGCTTCTCGTCCCCTTTTTAAACTAAAACTTTTTTCTACAACACAATACTGCTTTGCAGATCTCACTGCTCAGAATATATTGTAGAGGACCAAGGCAGCCTTCTCTAATCATTGATCACAACAGGTAATCAGATAAATAAGAACAATTTTACAGGGTTGAGTGAGAAAACTTGTTGAAGTCATCGACTTGGGCTAAGAGAAATCCTCCACATTAGAAATATAAGGAGAGGGTAAGGAGATCAAACCACATTTGCAGCTTAAGCCTTATAACAAGGCAAGTATACTAAAATGTTAAATAATACTTAAGAACAAACATGTTCCTGTTCAATTTATCATGTGGATAATGTCTGAATTGGAAGTGTAGATTCATAGTAAATAGCTACGCACTAATTTGATATATTTAAAACTTAGTATGTCATGTGTCTATAATCATCTATATTTATACACCAAGAAAGTAACCATTTATACAGAAACACTAAAATCAAAACAGGAAGACAGAATCTAAACAGGCTCATACTTCTAATGTTCTCAATAAATCAGTAACAAATAACATGTGAGTTTAAGAAATAATAAGAACTTTTACCTGATTAAGCATCCACTTTAAGCCAACTGCGGCAGAGCACTCGTTCTTTGAAGCACTACTGACCCAGTCCAAACTATAAACTTTATCCAAAGTCTTCACAATTGTGGAAGCATTCATTCTTCTCTCTCTTACAGAAAATATCTCCCCATTTGAGCTCACATTTATGTGGCTATTCAAAAGGGTCTCAAACCACCCACTCCCTGACCTCTGGTTTGACAATATGGCAAAGAAATGCACAGGGTTTCGAGCACACTCATTCCTAGCAATGAACAACACAATTAACAACAGTCCAAATAAAAGCCGAAGAGTAACAATTCTTTCTAGTTTCAGATATTGTGGCAAAAATTCAAATTGGTAATCTAGATTTCAAAAGCAGCAATTTGGTCCCTAAAGTTAAGTTTTGTGGTTTACTTTGGTTCCTTGGTCCACGGACATTACGTGATGTACCAATGTGTCAACAGACACCACTTTGGTCCTACCCTAGAATGACACATCATCACCATTGTCCATTGGTAACATCCATCAAGGAAGGACCAACCAGAATCATGGAGAATAATTTCAAGAACCACATTGTGAATTTTGACAAAAACACACATTAAGAACCTGATCAACTTCAAGAGTATTTGAAGTTAACCTCACATTATCTCACCTTAAATTAAAAGCTTAGTGCATATATTAGGTGTACAATGTACTATAGTTAATGGATAGTAATATAAGTGAAAAAATACATTAAGATATTCTAGACAACTTATATTGCAGGGCCAAATTAATACCAAATCATTTGTCACTTTGGCGAGATGAAAACATATTAAGAAATCTAAAAACCAAACTTACAACAGTACTCTTATGTAAAATTAGCATCCTATATTGGAAATACAAAATCATTTTCATTTTGCACTAACATGATTATTAATTTAAATGTATAATTGATATTTCAATAACAAACTCCACATATAAAATAAAAAAAAAAAGTGACAAATATTGTGCACACAAGGAGTACCTATTAAAAGAAACAGGGTTAGGGTAGTGAAGGTGTGTATCTGTTATCTTCAGTACACTCTGGGAAGAAGGGTTCTGAATGGTTTGTAACTCCAAAAGTTTAGTCCTTGCTTGAGTGCTTATCTGCTTCAAACAAACACAGCAAATAAAAACCCCACACACCATTGAGAATACCAACACTGACATCCTCAATACAAGTGGTGATTTCTTCTGAGCCTTTATTACTAGAACATCCTGTCACATAAAAAAAAAATGAAAAAATAAAAAAAAATGCTGTAAGCACCAAGAAGATTAATGAGATTTTAAAAATAGTTTTAGAAAAAATAAAAAACAAACCATTAGTTCTAGCTATAAAGTATAAACTACTAAACTAGTTAAGCTCAATCTTTTCAGAAACATGCAGAGAAGCTCAAAGCTTTCATCTTTTTTTTTTTTCTTTGCCCGGGTTTTTGTCACCACTCACCACCACTATGTTTGAAAGTTGAAACATTTCAAAATAAATAAATAAATAACATTAATGGCAATTATGGTACTAATAAGTAACAGTAATTACTAAAAGAAGAAGCACATTGTTAGTGACAGAACAAAGTAAAACAGATTTAATTAGTAGTAAGGACCGCATAAAAGCACACACCTTGTTGAAGAAGCACATTTCTTCTACTACCATTATTCCACAAAAACTGAGGAAGATTCTAGGAGAATAGTGAGAAAAGGGAGGAGAATCAAGACTCAAGTTTGGTGCATTGAAGGACAAAAGCCCCAAGTCAAAGCCCATTCACTCAAACGCACGCTTGTGTCTTCGGTCTCTTCGTCAAAAATCAAAATACTAATACTAAGAACAATGATTTATACCAACCCTGCTAAGTGAAGCCTAAAATATAAAATACATATTAAAAATAAATTAAATAATATATATATTTATATATAAATATATGATAATTAATTTTAATAATTAATTTTAGTGTATAAATAATATTTTTAAATTTTTATGATTGATATAAAAGAAATACTAAATATTTTATTAAAAATATAATGTCATAAGGTTATGAAATTGAGTAACTATTTTATTTTAATCAAATTTTTAGGCTAACCAAACTATCTATCTATTTTTCTATTATAAATTTATAATATATTAAAAGAGAATCCAAAATAGTATTATAATAAATAAATGACACATAAAGTTTTAAGTTTCATATAAAATTGTCATATCATCTATTGCAACATAAAAAAATATCTATTTTAGAATTATATTTATACTATTATAAAAAATAGCATTTACATAATCAATCTAGTATTAATCTCATAATTTCACACACTGAATTATCTAATTCTAAAAAGAAATAATATAAAAAATATCAGTTCATATCAATCATCTAAATTCTAATATTTTATAACATATTTAAAGAATAAATTTCATTCTATAAAAATTTATTTATTTATTTGTATATCCATCTATCAATTTATTTATAATGTATCAAAAAAAATATGAAGTAATGACATAATAAACTTTTGATAACATTAGATAACTTCTAATATTGCCATATAATAAATATTTTAGTAAAATTATCATTTTATAATTTTTTTTATTATATCACTTTATAATATATTAAAAGATAGTCTAAAATAGTGTTATGGTAAATAAATGACACATAAAATTTAAGTTTCATATAAAATTGCCATGTCATCCATTTTTCATTTTAACAACATAGAAAAAAATATATTTTAGAACTATATTTATATTATCATAGATAATAACATTTGTATAATCAATCTAGCATTAATTTTATAATTATATATACTAAATTATTGAACTTCTAAAAAAATAATATGGAAAATATTAATTCATATTAATGGTTTAAATTCTAATATTATATATCATATTTGAAGAATAAATTTTATTTTATAAAATTCTATTTATTTATTTATTTATCTATCAATTTATTTATAATATATAAAGAAAATGTCAAGTAATGACACAATAAACTCTTGACATATTAGACTAATTTCTAATATTGTTACGTAAATAATATTGTAGTAAAATTGTCATTTCATAATTTTTCTATTGCTATATTACATCACCTTTTATTATTCTTATGTAGTGTTTACTCGTAACTTTAATCCATTTTTATTCTTATGTAGTGTTATGCAGGTGTTATATGCCTTTAGTAATATTTCTCTTTAATAGATATATATTAGTTAATAAAATTTACTTCATTCTCTCTTTTTATTCTTTCTAATCATATTTATTATATAAATCAACATTTATTTTATATTTTTTATTTCATCTCATATAATCTTATGTCTCTCACTCTTTTTTCTTACCTTTATTAATTAATATTATGCACAATTATTTAAAAAAGTTGGTTTATGACCACATTTCTTTATTTTAGTTTGTTAAATAATTTACTCACTATATATTAGGTGATGAACTCCTAAAATACTACAATGTATAATGTTCTTCCAATGTTTTTAGATTTTTTTCTATTTTTTATCTAATTGTATTTATTAATTATATATTATTTTGTCACTATATATATATATATATATATATATATATATATATATATATATATATATGATATCATGATTCATAAATAGATAGATGTTATTTTTTTAATTATTAAAATATTATATTTATATTTGCATTATATTCATTTTTATGCTATAATATTTAAGTTTCCTAAATATATGTATTAGATGATGAATTCCTTCAAATAATAAAATGTATAATATCTTTATATTTTATTTAAATTTAGTATTATTTTTAAGGATTTTTATTAAATAATTTTTATATATAAAAATTAATTTATTTTTTAGATTTTACAATTATTTACTGCAATAGGTTGGGATCCAAATGACCAAATGCTGCCCATTGCATATGCGGTTGTAGAGGCCGAGACCAAGAATTCATAGATTTGGTTTTTGAATCATCTTACATCTAACATTGGGATTGAGAAGATGGAAAAATCCACATTTACGTATGACCAAGAAAATAAGTATATTTCACCAAAAATTTTTGTATATTTACATTGTTCACTACAACATATGAAGTATTCCTAACTATATGCTCATTAATATCACATATGTAGGGTTTGTTACCAGCATATGAGGATATTATACCAGGAGTGGACAACTGATTCTGTGTGAGACACTTATACAGCAACTTCAGGAAAAGGTTTTCAAGTTTACATTTGAAGTAAATGATATGGAAGTGTGCTAAGGTGATTTACTGAAAAGATTGGGAGAAGTACATGACTGAATTGAAAGCTGTGAATCAGGAAGCTTTTCAGTACTTAATTGCTATTCCACCTAGATATTGGTCTAGATCTAGGTTTACCTTTAATTCTAAAGTAGATACACTGGTTAACAACATGTCAAGAGTTTCAATTCTGCCATAGTAGATGCTAGAGAGAAGCCTATAGTTACGATGTTAGAGGAGATCAGGGTTAAACCAATGACTAGGTGGGCACAAAATAGGGAACTAGCTCAGAACTATTCAAGGACAATCTTACCTAGAATTAGAATGAGGTTGGAGAGAAGGTCTAGATCAACTGGAGAGTGACGGCCATCTTAGTCTGCAGCGTAGAAATATGAGGTTGTTAACGGATTAGAAAACTGTGTTGTGGACCTTGGCACTCATGAGTGTTCATGTAGAAGGTGGCAGATGAGTGGCATACCTTGTGTGCATGCTATTAGTTGCATTAAATTCAAGAGGCTTGACTTGGAAGCTTTTGTGGCCGACTGTTATAAGAAAGAAGCATACTTGAAGTGCTACGAGTCAGTCATACACTCATTGAATGGACCTAATCTCTGGGAGAGGACAGCACATGGTGATGTTATGCCACCTCCGTATAAAAGGCCTAGTCACCGGCCAATGAAAAAAAGAAGACCAGGTGCTGGGGAGGAAGAACAGAGCAGTCGCACTCACTTGTCAAGGAAGGGGAGATCCAAAGATGCTCAATATGTGGTTCAGTTAGACACAACAAAAGTAGATGCCCTAAACCTATTGAAGATGAGGTTTGATGATTTTGTTTATTTTTCTTAAAACTTGTCTGATATTTGTCATAAGCCTAATAGTGTTGTACTTAATTTGCAATTGTCTATTAGGCCCAATAATCAAAGAAGCTTAACAAAGGTAAAAAGAAGAAGTCAAGCACCAACTCACATCCTCCAGTTGCCAAGGGAGGAAGGAAGATTGCATCTTCACAACCCACTCCTAAATTATGTGTCAAGAGAAAAATTGCTCAACAACACAGCCACCATCTTCAACCCAGTCCAACTCTGCAATACAGCCCAAAAGTCCTAGAGGCAAGTCCAAGGAAACCACTAAACCCAACTGTTCAGTCCAACCTGAACCATAGCCCAAGAAGCACACCAGTCGAATAAGTTTAGCACCTTCTTCATCCTCAACATAACCAAACACCACATCCTTCCAGCATCTCAGTCAACCCTTTCACATCTTCAAGCTAATTTCTTGGATACTTCTCTATCAGAAATTCTAGAGCACCTCATGTTTCTCCCAAGAAACTGAGGTTAATGGCAAAGTTGCCTCTACGAAAACAGGGATTGCTTTAGAAAAATTGAAAAATTAGGAGCATATTTTGATATTTAGATATAATGCATATGGTCTTATTTTGAGTTAAGTTTGTCTTAAGCTTTTAGTAATGTCAATGTAAATTCTGTTAGCTACTTTTTGTTGGTGATATTTTGCTTCTGAACTACTCAGTGTTATACTGAATTATTTGCTTGGACCAGTCAATCCTTTTGGAATTTAGTTGTTTGTGAAACACTATGTTTATTATGTATGTTATTCTGATGTTTACCATATTGTTGTTACTCAGTTTGTTGTCTATGACATTGTTAGGGAATTATTCATTTATCAGCAGTAGTCTTATAACAGGAAATTATGCAAAACATAATAATGGAACTCATCTATTTGTTAAACTAAAATTCTGCTCTCATTTCAGAAACCAACTGTTCTTACATAATTGTCATTCATACATACTTGAAACAGATTCAACAGAACAAAATTAGGATACCCACCTAAATAATAAACCCTAACCCAATTTACCTACAACAACAACAACAGCATACTCCAACACACTTTTCATACAAGGTTCAATGGAATTACACACGGTTGTCTTTAGAAAAATTCTGCAACAGCAAATATACAAACCCAACCCACCCAAAAAACCCTAACACAACAATGATCTTCAGCTTCTATTCTGCTACTTTTGTTCTTGATTTTAGCGAGGAAACCTTTCTCCTTATTCTTGCAACTTCTGAATGTTCCACTTCTGTCTCTAGATTTGTCCAACGAAGGAAGTTGCACCCTTGTTAAACCTACACATACCCACCATGTTCACTATTCATTCCATCACCCAAACGACTCAATTGAAAAGAAAAGAAAACAACAAACTTCACAATAGACACAGTCCCAGAATCTGCGACCAGGGTTCTCATTTGTCCCTGAGGTTCGCAACACCAACCTCTCACCATGGGAGCAAAGTAGCAGTCTGCTATGAGAGAAAGATCTGCTTTAAGAAGACGTTGAGCTTTGGGAAGCCATGGAGTTCTCCCTCCAAGAGATCAACGATGGTAGATTCTGTAACAGTGGATTTCACATTACTTTACCCTTTTTTTTTTCTATTACTTATATATTTATAATGTTTTTCTATTGTCATAATTACTGGTAACAAATGAAAGGGCATTTGTGTCCGAAAAGATTAGAAAGGACGATTTTAATAACAAATAAAATATAAAGGACAATTTTAAATGAAAAACTACGTTAGGGATAATTTTAATTTTGACCGTAAATATTAGGGTATACAAATCTACTTTAACCCCTCCATATATATTATTCAACAAATGAATTATATTATTGGTTGCAGATTATTTTTAATATTACTTAGGTGTGTATGACAAGAGTGTTGCAGAGAGGTTAATTCACTGGTACAGCAAAAATTGGTGCCTTCAATTTCTTGTTTGCTAAATGGTGATGTGCAAAAATCGCATTCATTGATTCGTATCGTTAAATTTTTTTATTTAAAAATATTAACCCTTCAATTAGATTTTTTGAAAATTAAAAAAAATTTATAATATTTTTCAAACGCTTACTTAAGCAGATTAATAAGCTAAGATCTAACTTGATTGAAAATTAAAAAAATTTTAAAATAAAAAAGTTAACATTCTTTTAATTGAAATTATGCGATTCGATTTCAGTTTTTGAAAAATTAAAAAAAAAAAGAGGTAAATACCAAATCGGTACTTGAAAGATTCTGGTTACCTGACTTTTGTTATTGATAAAATAGTTCCTAAAAGATTTTAAAATTTGACAAGCGTGTCCTCGAGCTCGCCGGAGCAAATCTCCGGCAAACACAATGCTGACATGGCCACCGTATTTTGGTGACATGGCAAACCACCCCCTAAACCCTAAGCTCTCTCTCCCCAACGCAGACTTCCCTTCCATCTCCCTCCCCATCGCAGCCCTCCCCTACCCAACGCAGCCCCCTCCCCTCCCCCTCCATCCCATCGCAGCCCCCCAACACACTCCCCCCTTCCCTTTCTCTCCCTATCGCAGCCCCCTTCCCTTTTCCTCTCCATCGCTGCCCCTTCCCTCTCCCTCCCATCGCAGATCATAAAAGCACAGATAGAAGCACGCACAACAAAACACAATATCACAATTCAAATTATAATCTACCAATACCATTTGTGTTTCTTTCCAAATGTATTACACTATTCCATCAATTACATTTAAAAAAGAAGAAAAAGAAAAAATCCATCTACAAACCCCCCAAATTTCTTACCAAGATGATCATGTAAAACACTCTTATCAATCCCTTCGTGATGGTAACTCTTGCAAACAGTAAAAAACGTTCTGCACTAGCAATTCCACCAAATTCACAATGACCAACACACCCACAATAACCGTGAAAAACTGCAGAAACGAGTTTTGTGTATCAATTGCTATAATAAACAAAACTAAGAAAATCACGAAGACAAAGTTACAGATAAACATCAAAAGCGTGACCCAGAGGTAAGTGATGAACAAACGCTTGAAGATTTTGGAGATTGCAGAGATGGTGGAGGAAAAGGAGATAGCTTTGTTGGTGTAGAGGGAAGCGACGGTAAAGACGGCGGCGGCGGTGGAGAAGAGAGAAAAGGCGAAGAGGAAGAGGAAG
This sequence comes from Arachis stenosperma, assembly GCF_014773155.1. Taxonomy (NCBI): domain Eukaryota; kingdom Viridiplantae; phylum Streptophyta; class Magnoliopsida; order Fabales; family Fabaceae; genus Arachis; species Arachis stenosperma. The sequence continues at coordinate 46,723 of NC_080377.1, read as the reverse complement.
AAAAGGTAACAGATTTCTGGGATGTTCAGAAATTGTAGCTCCTCTAGTGCTAGATCCATTATTCCTTCTTCTTCTTCTCAGATTCTTGTCCTGTTCTTCTCTGATCTGAGAGAGAGAATCAAAGTTACCATTTTGTCAATAACAATAATCAGATACCAAAATGTCAGCGCTTGAATCTTTCAAATACTAATTTGGTCATTTACCTCTTTAAAAAAAAATTATGAATCTTTCAAATACTAATTTGGTCATTTACCTCTTTAAAAAAAAATTAAATTGAAATCAGAGTCTCCATTTTGTTTTCCCAAATAATCCTCATATTTTAGTAAAAAAAAAAAAAAAAACCAAAAAAAACAATATATTTAAAAATATCACATTCTAACTCCATACTTAAACTTTTTGGTGCAGATTCTAAAATAAAACATAAGAAAAATTTATTCATCTCATTTTTAAAAAATTAATAAAATATTATTCTTATTTTAATTAAATAACTACTCACATAAAAATATTTTCATAAAATAATAAATAAAATATCATGACATATTATATTAAACAATTTATTAATTTAATTAAATATATCAAATTATTTAATAATTCTTAACTGTTTTATTCACATAACATTATTTAAGATTTTAATATATTTCAAAACACTTCAGTATTACAACTTTTACTTCTCTTTATTATTTTATGACTTCAAAAAATATAATTTAAGACTAATTTGAGCATTTTAAAAATATATTCTCTCTCAAAACTTCGGATCCAAATTCAACATTCTCTCCGTCTTGTTTCCTTTTACACAGGGCCGTAATAAGATAGCAGCAATCTTGAATGTTGCATTGAAACAAATGATTAACACCAAATAAAGGAGCTCGAAATTCTACAAGTGTAAACCTTCAAAATAATGTCTTTGACTATAAAAAAATGGAAATCTATATGTTGAAAGCTGCTTCTCAAGAACACTCATATTTCATCCTCTTCAAAGGGATCTCGTTCAGGGTAGTCACCAACCTGCAAAAGTTTGAGGAGATTGGCAGATGCTACAAACTCTGAAGCTTTAACAGAATTCATGCAACTAATAAAGAGGGTCACCACAATATGGTTCTTGACTAACCTTAACTTTTTCCGGCCTGACCATTCCACCGTGCGATGGAGGGCATTGAAAATAACGTACCCCCTTAACCCTGTAATAACCGCGAAATATACTAAGATATTTATGTGAAGTTTTCAAGGTGCCACAATGTACATAAAATCATAGGTAATGGGTTGCTGAACAATTTACACTTATTCATAAAGAAAAAGTCGAGAGCCAACATTGCACAATTAACATTGCAGTCAACATTCAACACAAGGAAAAAAAATACCGAAACTTAACTTAAAAAAAAATCAGAAATTCAAACTCAACAAAAGCTCACCTTTAGTGAGCATCATAATGGGTTTGTTTAGCAAAACCTGTTACAGTGTTGGATGAAATTGGTTGCTATAGTGTTTGGTTCTCTAGCATTACTCATTCATAAAACATACATAGAAATATCAACTTCACTTACATGCCATCATGTTTGCCCAAGGGTTCATCATACTGTACTCCAACCCAAAAACCAGGACCCAGTGGCTCAGCCCGACCAACAAATTTTACAACACCCCTTTTCTCGCCGGGTTCAACTTCACATCTTGATCCTACCTTAACATTTTGGAAATTGTACAGAATACGGCAACAACATCGCAGTTAGAAAACAATCAATTCAGTAAAATCAAAGCTAAATGATATGACAAACATAACAATAACTTTGACAAGAAACTGCATATAACAACCTTACACAACACTTAAAATGCATGAATCAGGAATAAAGGTTTCAAGAGAACCACAATGATTTTAACAAAACAGATAGGAATCCCAAAACAAGAAAGATGTATGTTAGAAGAGGAGCCTGTAAAGAGTCAGATACAGCAGTGAATTCTCAACAACCAAATCCTCAATGCACAGATAACCTTCAGAGACAATCACTTCATCCATGTTGGAATTATGGAAGATATCAGAATTAACTAGATTATATCTAAGATAGAGACTAGGAAATAGCGTTAGTTCATCATAGTAGTCTTGTAAAAAGGTACAGTACCTCATGCATACATATTTTTTTTATTGAATGATGTAAGATAAAAAGAAATTTTGTCAACCACAACTTCTTGCTTTTTCAATTTCACTCGCTGGTCACTTTGCTCACTTTCTGATGATAAAAATTCTCAAACGGCATATCTCTGGCTGTCCCAATCTCTACCAAGCTTACTAATCTCGAAAGTACCTTTTCTGACAACTACTGCTTTTTCAGGCAGCTATCACTCACCTTATTTTGTTAGCCTTATTTGGCTAGGGTTGTACAATTTTCACTAGATTTCATGACCTTATTATTAGTGCAAATAATTGATAGGTTTGTTAGTGTTTTACACACATCATAATATTTCATGTCAATCTAACTCTACATAGCCCATAATATCCCAATTCTGTTTTCCTACTTTTCCACCTAAACCTATAACTAATAACTGAAGTAAAGGTGAAAAACTTAATTACAAGTCTAATGGTTGGTAAAAATAAAAAATAAAAAATAGAGATAATAGGTGACAAACCTTGATATTAGCACAGAGATCTTCCATGTGGGTGTCTGGTATCTGTGTAATAAAAAATCATTGAATTTTAACTAGAAGCTGGCACATAGGCCCATCTGAACTAATAATGTAATATCCTAATAAACTAGACATGTATTTATGCTGTACATGCATGCAATTAGAGATGAGTGAAACAGAATAAAGCAATCAAATGCTTGCCTTTGCCTCAATGGTTGATGGAGTTTTGGGAGTCAACTTCTCTTTGTACTTTCTAAAAGTCCCTGAATCAACATAAATAATCAGACCCCATATTAATTAAATACTGGTAGTAACTAATAGTGACCTATCATAATCACAGAAAAGGGAAGCATTAGAATGAAAATCTGAAACCAACTTTTCCACCTAGAGCCAAATCCCTTTTCCCCCTAAAGAATACTAATTGCCCCATCCAAAAGTATCATGAGTTTTCTCAAAAGATTAATGTCATTTCTTCATCCTCGCATATCATACCACTTTATTTACAACCAAATCAGCATCCAAAATCCATCTTCCAGCAATGGAAGCATTCTGGTCGGAAAGAATTTCCCCTAAACTTGGCTTATTCTCAGTTGATTAAACAAATTCTTGATACATGGCAATAGGCACTAGCTTCATAAAATTAAGAGAGGAAATCAAAGAAATATAAAAAAAAGAAAGATCTTTAAATAAGGACTTAAGGGGCAATACCGTCAACAGTATCTGTGCAAAGAATTCATTCCATAAAGGTTTTCCAAAGCAAAATAGAAAAGGAGGAAATAGACACAGAACACAATGAAATTCAACCACCAATGAACAATAGAGACCACAGTGGAATTTGTCGGGAAAATCAAAGAAAAGGTGAAGTGTGATATCAAATTTGTGGTAAAATACAAAACAGCTTAAAAAAAAGTTCGCATCACTTGTATTCTCCCCATGCCATCATTCAAGATCAACTCAACATACTATCCCCATAATTGCCCTTGGAAAGACACTAGTTGGAAATATTACAAATTCTGGGTAATGGCTAAACTTTCTAGTAAGAACAGATTTGGGTTTATATCTGCGTTATTATAAGTTGTGATTCACAACAGATTACCTAGTGTTCCAACATCCCCAATGAAGTGAAATCTAACAGCATCAATATGCATGGCAAAATCGTGATAAATCAGATTCTTTGCAAAATGTACACCACTATTATAGTCATACAAAGACTAACAAAACCCATTATCCATTTATCAACCAAAAATCACTGCTTACTATGCAACTAATCTCAAGAATCTAGCAGCTTGCATTGTTGCTTTCCAAAATCCACCTAACAGAACTACCAGCTATAAAATATGATAAAAATCACCCTACAAGGAAATAGAAAAGGTAGATATCTACATTGTGTTCAATGAACTAGAAAGTAGGAGTACTACGCATATACTGATATACTTCCAAGCTAATCGTATATACATGGATTTTGTTTTTAAGATAAAAGAAGAATTTCATTAAGATGGAGAGAAGAATAATACAAGGAAATGGAGGATAAGAGATCCTCCATACGTTGAAGTTGATATTTGCATGACTGAACTTTTCAATAAAGAATATAGATAATACAAATCCTAAAATTTCATTAAATTCATATACTTGTTTGTATATGCACACTTAGCATTCTAAAAGAGTTAAAAGAAGAAGAATAAGGGAGTGGGCAAGGTGGATCACACCTTCACGCTTATTATAGGCTTCTTCAGATATTGTATATTTTTCCACCAATGAAGTATCTTCCAGCCAGCCACCAGATGTAACAGATGATGGATCAAGATCTACAACATGTAAACAAAACCTGCCAAAGAAGAACACAAAAACTAACATCAGACTGACAAACTAAAACAAAGAAATTGACTGCTTCTAGGAACAGTGGAAGAAAAAACTAACAAGACGGATGCAAAAGTAACAAAATGGGATGCTTGCAAAAAGCGCATCATGGGAAACCAGACAACACCATCACCTTCAAAACATCAGAGGCAGAAAAGTGGCCAGACCACGCATTATGCTCAACTAGATGTGAGCCTAAAAACTCTTGTAGTTCTCATATCTTGACCCTTACATGGCCCCAAAAAAAAAAAAAAACAAGTGACTGCAACATAGAAACCATACGACTGTCTAACCCAACCCAGCAACTACTGATCAAAGAAAAGAATTAAATTAAGGCATGTCAGACTAATTTAGATATTTATCTTATATAGTCAAGGGCGTGGGGATCCTTAATACCCAGGCTCTTTCTTTCAATTCCTTTGTAATTATCCTTCTCATATCAGTAACGGACACTACCCCTAGACTGAAACTTTTACATTGAAGTTCAGTCTAAGGCATTTTCAAGGGATTCTTATTCCTTCCCTATATCATTTGATATCAGTTGTAAAATAGGATTACCCGGCAATTGGGAAAAAGTGACAGCAATTGAGAAAAAGTTTACTGGCAAAAAATAAATGAAACTTACTGACCCATCAATAGGCAAATAGAAGCCAAGAGGTTTGGAATTATCAGTCAGATCAGCAATTTTGTTGCGCGTGTCATCATAGAGCTCGAGGTGCATGGACTCCACAGATGTACCAGTTTTTCTCCATAGCTTGTCTTTCACAGCTTCCACTGTCATCTAACAGAGGAATCAAATAGAATCAAATCAAGGATAGCAATTTTGATGTCAGAAAAAGAATTACACATAGTGAAGAAAAAACAGAGAGAAAGCTTTGAAGGCAAAGTCGTTGTTGTTGAAGTGATAAACCTGAAGGGAGAAGCGAATTTCAGGAGTGAAGGTCTTGAGGTTAGAATGAGTGACACGCAAGAGGACAGACTCGTCCACTTCAATCTTCTGCAAGCTCAACGCCATTGCCAGCTGGCGTGTTCTGCAGTTCAAAATTTGCTGAGTTCGGAATTGTGTTGTGCATTTGGGCAAAGTGAGAGAGAAAGAGAGAGGAACCCTTGTTCAGCTGAACCCCTCCCTATTCCCTGCCCTACTTCCTGTAGGTATTCCTTTTTTTTTTTCATAGTTGTCAAAACCGACTCATTAATCGAATCGGTTAGCCTACTGGGTCATTGGGTCTCTGATTCAACTGATAGGTCACGGGTTGAATCGGTTGACTCGATCTTATTTAAATAAAAATATAAAATAGTCAAAAACTTCAAATTAAAAATACATGTCTTCACAAAGATTTTAACAACAATCTAAGTCTCAAATTCTAAAAATAACTAACAGGAAAATAAACATAAAATTAGTCAATACTACAATAGTACCTTAATTTGATAGAATAAGAATAAGAATCCATAAACTATATCCAATGAGTAATTTGATTTCAAAGTCTGAGCAACTAAAAAAGTTCAACATCATTACAGCAGCAACAATCAACAATCAACAAAATCACTTCGTATTCACAATCAACAAAACCAATTCATAAACCAATTCAACAATCAACAAAATCATTCATAAACCAATTCAACACTAAACAAAATCGGTGCATGTTCATAGTCAGCAAACCCAATTCATAAACCAATTTAACAATAACATTTCAACCATTTCAACATTTCAAGTTCAACCTCTGACATATTCTAATCAGATTCATAATTCAAACAACAACATAATTAACAGAAATAACATCAATGAATCAACTATTAAAAATTAATATAGAATATTAGAATAACTGGGAAAAAAAAAGCCTTACATATTGACTGTTATTGCAGCGGCAGAATCGAGCAGTGCAGTGCAGGTAGCAATACCCGCGGAAGAAAGGTGAGGGAAGGAAGGAGGCGCGGTACGGCGAGACGCGAGCACTCACCAGGAAGCACAGCTTCAGGAAGAGAGGCAAGACGCGAGCAGTGGAGCACACCAGGCGAGCAGAATACGAGGTAGAGGGAGCAAGACCGCTGCCGACGAGCACGCGAGGGACGACAAGCGGAAGAGACGCGAGCGTGTGGTGGATCCGGCGACAGCCCAGGATGCGATGGATCCGGTGAGAGGTGCGGCGACGGAGGCGAGCGTGCGGTGGCGGTGAACCGAGGTGAGAGTGAGAGAGCTGGGGGAGGGGGGGCGGCGCTGTGCCTGTGTGTGGGCGTGAGAGTGAGAGAGCTGGGGGTGGGGTGGGGTTACTGAACTAGGCCTAGGGTTCTTTTGTTTAATTCTGAATCGATTCGGACTTCCAAAACCGGTTAGTTTATCGGTTTTTATTGGAACCGACCGGGTCAAACCAGTTATTTTCTTTATCCCATCCATTGATCTATCCGGACCGATCCCGTGATTGATTCACTGATTTTTCGGCCCGACCGACTGGATCAGTCCAATTCTGATAAGTGATAATTATGGACGAAAGTAGATATTTTGATTAAATATTAATTACAAATGTTCAAAAAGGGTACAAGAGAAGACACATAAATAAACAAAATAGAAAAAAAAATAGTTAGGCTTAATTACAAATTTTAACTCAGTCACTCGATATCTTTTATTGCAAAAAGTTAATTATTTTTGCTATGAAATGTTCAACTACTTTTATGGTTAATTGCACTGTTTTGTAATACATATAAAGATTCAAAATATATGACTCATTTGATAGAACATTTTTGCTGTGTCATCCATTTGTACCGGTTTACCACACATGCAAAACTAAATTACATGCATCTTTAGTTTTGCATTAGAGTAATACCTGTAAACAGAAAATTATACTAGAACCTATTTTGAAAACATAAAAGATTAGAAGGTAAGTAGAAAGATCAAGGAAAATCGAAGAGAACTTGCATAAGTTCGTTGAAAGAGATACAAGTACAATTTGAACTTTGCTCAACATAAATCACAATCGGACACTACGCGGGATAAGGGGAATTATAAATGAAATAATAAGGAGAACAATATTGCTCTTTGGTCTTCAATACAAGGATTTCATCGGATTTTTTTTTAAATATAAATTAAAAAAATGTCATATTTATCGATTTAAATAAACGTGTAAATATTTAGTAAAATATGTTTTTAGTCACATTTTAAATATAGCGGAAAAAACAAAAAAAACGAACCTATCTCGGGTGCACTAACCCCACTCTGTGATACGGGAGTGCACCCGAGATATGAATAAGAGCACATCTCGGATACACCGCATCCGAGATATACTTATATTCTGATATAGACTAATGCATTCGAGATACGTGCGAGGATGCAGGACGGGGGCACTGCATCCGAAATATAGTCAAAATCCAATATGCTTCTATTTGTTTACCCATTTTGGTGTATGCTTTTTTTTTTATGAAAATATTGTAATATTGTAGATGAAAAATGGTCCCATAACAATCGAAAGTAACAAGTTATACAAAAGTTATGTTTCGTTACACATTAAACACATTTAATAACAAACAGTACATTAAAGTGACAACATTGGAACGAAAATGCATAAACCCTAAACTACATGCGTCGTCATGGATCCGAGTGGGGCGCATTGGGACACCCACGTCTGGTGTGGCCCTCTCCGCGGCAAAGCCCACATCTCTTCTCCGCACACACGATGGCACCCATCTCATTCCGGATCCGAGTGGATACCGGCCTACCCGATGCCTTCCTCCTCATGGCCAGAGACGGTTCTACATACATTGTTGTGGGGGCATGCGCCCCACTACAATTTGGAATTTTTTTGAGTAGTATATAATAATAATATTTATTTGCCCCCATTAAATTATTAAATTTGACCCCACAATAAATTTTTACTCAACTTTTGGTACTTAATCATCAATTTAAAAATTTTATATTAGAAATTCGTTAAAACTTAGAATGATCAATTCTCAAATTTAAACGAAATTAGTGTTCTTTTTTAAAAATCAACTCAAAAGAATATTATTTATCTTCTTTTCAAATTAGCTTTAATTTTTGCATAACAACTTTATTAATTGAAAGAACTTTTTTAACTATAAATATAAATAAGAGTCGACTTCTAATTGTGTTAGGAAGTGAATTTTTAAATAATTATTTAGTAATATATATAAAAAGAGAGAAATTTTGATGGTAGTTAACAGAAAAATTATTTAATTTTTTAAAATATAAAACCTAAAATAATAGAAATTTAAATTATATATTATTATTTAAATTACTATTTTAGTATTGTAATTTATATATTAGATATTTTGAAGGCTAATCATATTTTATAATAATAAAATATAATCATAACAATAATTATGTTATATGTACATAAAAAATAATTATTTGTATAAAATATATATTAAAATATAAAATACACATTAAAAATAAGTTAAACAATACATATATTTATACACAGATATATAATAATTAATAAATAATTTAATATTTAATTTTTTATATACATATATTATTTTTATTATAAAAATAATTATGATGTTATATAAATTTTGCCCCCACTACCAAAATTTTCTGGATCCGTCACTGCTCATGGCTGAGTTGGGCTTCAAGCGTGCACCGTACCATGGAGGCCACATCTTTTCATCTGGTATCGGCAGAAATCTCCTCTCGAATACAGAGGTCATCGTATACATGGGGTCCACAAAATGACCACACTCAATACTCGCAGCTGCACATGCTGCCAGGGCGTGTCAACATGGATAATTCAATGACTGAAACAGGTCGCAGTCGCATGTACGCTCGGTTATACGAACCTGATATGAAGTCTCTGACCAACCATCCACTGGCTCCATCTCTTCCACGCTAAAAACAGATTCCCTACGATCACAATGGGTCATAATTTCTGTATAACTTGTTACTTTCGATTGTTATGGGACCATTTTTCATCTACAATATTACAATATTTTCATAAAAAAAAACATATACCAAAATGGGTAAACAAATAGAAGCATATCGGATCTTGACTATATCTCAGATGCAGTGTCCCCGTCCTACATCCTCGCACGTATCTCGGTCGAATGCAGTGTATCCGAGATGTGCTCTTGTTCATACCTCGGATACACCCAAGATATGACTTTCAGACCTCGTATATTCGAGATGGACTAGAAACGTATTAAAATCAGTAAATATTATATTTTTTAATTTAAATTAAAAAATTCCAAAATTCATCTAATCATTCGAAAAAGAATAAATTTTCTTTTCCAACAAATCCATATCAAATTTACATCATCATAATTTTTAAAAAAAAAAAAGAAAAAAAATTCCAACCAAAAAGGAAAGAAAACAATTTGAACTTATTCGAGTAAGTTTCTAAGATAATTATCTTTATCTTATAAAAAAATAAAAATAATTTTATGTTTGGATATCTCATGCAAAAACATCTTTTTATCTATCAATTATATTTGAATATAATAATATAAAAATACTTTTTTATTTATTTATTACATGAAAAATATTTTTTTTAAAAAATATTAAAAAATAAATTATAACTTCTCAAAAAAATATTTTATTTTTTATTTTTTTAATACATTTATTTTTACTACTAAAAATTTACCACACATTAAAACATAAAAAAAAATCCTTTTTAATAACACCCAAACAAACACCGACAAAAGTTTGTGATCATCCAATTTAAATATTAGGATGAGAATATCTTTCATTTTTAGCGAAACATTCTCATGAAAAGAGAATCACCATTTCCACCCTCCACATAGAAATCAAAATTTACTAAAATGTAAAAATACTACATTCTTAAAAATGCAAAATTTCAAGAAATTTCTTCACACTTAACTTACCAAACATGGAAATTATATTACCTTGTTACTATTCCCAAAAATGTTAAAACATTTCCCCAACCAAGTGCACTCTGACACTTTGTTGTTAAAAACTTGATTCAGCAAGTATAAGTAACTACTTTTTCTTCCACCTAAAAGTATCATTACTTTTCTCAGAACGCCACATAAATCAGAATAATTATTTTATTGATCACAACTTCGTCATGAAAACTGAGTATAAAAATTGAGAATCTGTACAGAGATTTCAAACGATAAGGAAAGCCTTTCTTTGCAGCTATCAGTATTCTGTACACATATCATAAATTCACAAATTTGAATAAAATAATACTTGGACCTCTCTTCAAAATAGTAAACTAGATATTCCTTCACAAAGGCTAGGCAAATAACTGTTGAATGACCGTCTCCGCATTTCCATTGTATTGTGCAAGCAAGTGGATAGCATCGGCCCTAGGCAAAGCCAAAAACTCCTGCACACATCCATAAATACATGGGAAAGAGAGAGAATATTATACACACTTGCCCAAGAAACACTCCTATTTCAATTGCATTTACATTTTCAATATTTTCTATGTTCAAAAAATTTATACCAAAAAAATAAATGAAAATGGAAAAAATAATTGTTACTCTTGATTTTCTTTTCCCCACATCATCTTTAAAACCTAAAATACAGTAAAAATAACAAAACAACATGTATTTGACGGCATAGCCATAGGAGGGATCAAACAAACAAAATCACAAACACAAGAAGCTAATGAAGGATAAAAAATCTATCTATAAACCCATTGACACAACAAATCGAAGAGCTTTAGTATATAATGTTGCATTAACAATTCGACTACTCTATCATGAGCATGTCTTAGCTATTGTGTAACATATATTAATTTGGCGCAACTGCAAATTATTTTACATAAAATGTTCTGCCAATGAAACTAGACCGTATTTCCAAATATATCATGGTTTGCGAGAAAAAACCCAAAAAGTCTGGGCACATATTAACATAACTAGATTTCAAAATTTTGCACGAGAGAGGGGAGAGACTGTGGCAAGAGACCATAACTTACCATTACTTTGAGTATTGCACCTTCATCACAGATGGCATCCCGTGAAGAATCTTGAGTTGGACTGCTTCCATCTTCTGACAGTCTCGTACCCGAAGATACAGTAGCTTGAGATGAACCATTGGTGCAGCTGTCAGTATGCGACTTAGAGGTACACATGGAAGTGAGTAAGGGAGCATGAACTTCTTTCAAAGAATTGATCCTCAGGAGACCTTCAAACCGATCTTTGCACATCTGAAGTTTGAACCACTCATTATGTGTATGTAGAGTGGCTCGCATTATTTTCATGAGCTGCGGTTCTTCAACCCCAAGCCTCCTACCAACTGCGACCTGTACATTATGAAAACAAACAATTCACATTATGAAATAGCATAAAAGTAAATATTCATCTGTATAAAAAATAAAAACATAATAGAATGATAGCTTTAAGATACAGAATAAGGCATGAAGCCACAGAGCGACTTAACAACACAAACTATTGTAAATAAAAGTTTTCCAACCCTTCCAAGTTTCTGCTTGTAATTGAACCCAACCAATAACCCAACACACGGCCACAAAAGTTTCCAACGGAAGTGGCAATAGTGTCTCTTGAAAATGTGAATGTGTACAGTTTATAAGCAGCAAGACCAACAACATGAAGCCAAAGATTATTTTTGAAACAATCAAAAGAGTCAAAGAGCACAATGAATACAGATGGTGTGGACCAAGATGTGGTGAATCTGGTCATCAAACCATCACCACCTTTGGGTTTTCTTGAATTCTTTCAGTCTTGTAAAATCTTGAGACCCTAGTAGTCCATGGCTCCATGAGTGATGAAGTGAAATTATGGTATGTGTCCTATAGAGAGTCTAGAGAAGACATCATTTAAATTTGATGTTAGGTAGAATAATGAGTATTTCTTTCTCAAGTCCTTTCATTTTGAATAATTGGCAGAATTTTTTAAGGTCTTGACGAGTATCTTTGGGTCTATATGTTATAAAAATTCTAGCCTCACACAAAATCTATCATAACCATTGATGGGAAAAAAACTACTACACAAAAAAAATAAATAAATAAAGTAATAAAAAATTGCAACTTGTAGATTTAAAATTATCATTGAAAATAAAACTAAGAAAGGATTTATGGCACATATTTAAGTTTCTGAAATAGAAAGTTTAAAGATACAGATAGATTAAAAATTGAGTGTTCAATGAATTCATTGAACAAAACACTTTCGAGATTTCTCCCTTTGGAAACCTTAATTAACTAACCATAAAAAGAACATACTAACAAGTACCCCAAATATGTCAAATTTTTCGAAGAGAAATATCAAAGATGGCCGCTTTACAAGTGTCCCTAGAATGTACACAAGTTTGTGCTTCTTGTTTTTTAAAAAAAAGGGGTGTGCGCGTGTGTATATGTACGCATGTATGTATGTATTGGGTCATATCTCTAGTATGCACAAGGATGCATACTAGAGATAAGCAAGAACCATAAGCAAGGATGCCACATGGGTTAATGATTTGCTAGAATCCTGAGCAAGGATGCAGTGTTAATTAACATGCAATATTTAAAAGAAAAAGTATATAAATGGACAAAGACCATTTTCGACAACATACGCATTTAATAAACCACTCAATACCTGTAGAGAAGCAGCTAAAGCATTTAGAGGTAAAGCACTTCCAAGAGCATCTTCACTAGGTCGAAGTAAAGCCAAGAGAGTTTCCTTCAAGGGCTTCAATAAAGTAGGGTCACTAGCTGCTAAAGGACCCAAATGGGAACAAGCAACCTTTAAAGCAGCATTATAATCACCAGAGCTGACTAACTTCAGGAACTCAACCTAAAGAAGGAAACCATTTAAAAGATCAAATACCTGATGGACGAATGCAGAACTAAACAGTACATTGGCCCTTCTCACCAAATATTCAAGAAAAGGATATCAACATCATCATACATGCCATTTACCTGCTTGAGTTGGAAGAGTAAAACACAGTTCTGAGAGAAGAAATTAGGATCAATAGCATTGACTTCTTCAACTGCTTCAGCAGCCATTCCATTACTAGCCAAATCTTTCATTCCCAACAGAATTTCGTATTTATCTTCAGTGTTACTAGCATCATTTATAGAAAGCTTTTCGCAACCCTGCAAAACGATGCTATGTTAAAAATGGAGCTCCCAGATGGAATAACATCAATCATCAAACTATACCTGCTTCTCCTTTGTTACAGTTGATACGGCAGTACTTATGCTATTTTCTTGCTTGCTATCTTCCAAAGATGCATTGGCTACATAGTTATTATAATCATATCTTCCTCTCCACCGCTTGCGTTTGCTCCTTTCTCCATTTCCAGGCATTCTTCTTCGTTGCAAGATACTTGGATTCTCAAGCAGCTGTGATCCACTCGTGCTACAGTCCTCATGACTGTTTGTCAGCTCAGAAGCATATCGTACTTCAACATCCATTCCTTGCATGCTACTCACGTCAGCATTATTTTCAGGGGAACCATCCACATGAACATTTGTAACAGAAGTTTCACCATCAGAATGCTTGCCAACATTACAATCTAGCTCAAGTGAACAATCTCTTGATAAGCAACAAACAGGGTCTTGCTGGCTGAACTTTACAGATTCAGGAATAGGTTGCTTCTCAGACACTAAATTCATCATAAATTGGCGAAAAAATAATCAAACATCAAAACAGGATATGAAGATATGACACAACTTAAATAGGACATGTTCCACAAGAATCATTATTAGAATATAATACATAAAAAAATGAATAACAACATAAAACTTCAGTTAAAAATTTCAAAGAGACTTCAGATGCAACGTAGGATTAATGATGAGCAGATGCCATGAAACATACCAAGTGGTATAAGCTAGTGGCATGAAAGATATGTATAACACAGACAAGTTTACAGAGTTAAGTTAAACAAAGGAGATGCTATACCAGACTCAATAATGCCTCTGTAAACACAATACTCACGAACAAGTTGATCAAGATATGGAGTATCCAACTTTATCCGACATAATTCATTCTGCAAGAAAAGAATATGGTATTGAATACATTGAGGCAATACTCTGACATGAATAAATCACCAGTTCAGCCAAAACTAAATATTGGAAGAGACTGTAAACCATTAATTCATATTTTGCACTAACCTACAACTATTTTTCTTTTATGTCCAATGCTTTTAGCCCTTTCCCAGATTAAGGTATGAAAGTAAAAAAGATTGTTGAGGACCTAACTAGATGGTATGAACATTGATCCTTAGGTCCAATCGACAATTAAAAAATGAGATTTTTAAACAGAATGAAAAAGAACCAATGATGAGTAATTAGTAATATGCTGGAATTTTCTTGGTAAGGCTGCATGATGATCTATTATTCTAAAATCAAGAACAATGCAAAGGAAACTACAAAGAAAAAAAATAAACCATAATGAATTAGGAATTGTCATTTTAGCTTATCGTTTCATCCAAACCACACAAATGATAACGAAGCAAAAGCAATTTGGATATTAAAATAAATAAGAAACAAAAACTAATATTTGAAATCAAGGCAGAAGCCCATAAGTAAGTATATTGCTATGTAACCTGAAATGCCAGAAACAGATCACCCTTAGCAAATCTCAAGCTATCAATTGCCCCTTGTCTGGTAAGCTCTACAGCATGTGCAAGAGCCTGAATGTCAACCTGGATTCCACAAAAACATATACATCTTATGAATGATGCACATAAACTAAAAAAGGGGTGCTACATAGAAGAAAAATACACGGAGGCCAATCTGTCGATATATGTGCACAAAATGATATTATTAAATTGCACGTGTTTTCTGACAAAGACCCTCGCATAACTAGCTGTAATAGGGGAAGGGATAGCAGGATGGGGTTGGAAAACATGTAGGAAAATAGTGTGATCAGCATGTTAGAATCTGCATTGCAACTACATAGTAACAGTAATGTGACAGATGAAGAAGGCAGAATCAAGCCAAGAATGTGGGATAAGAAAAGCTGAAGAACTAAGTAGTGATAATATACAGCATACATGTACTTTCAGTTTCTTGATCTGGTCCAGTTTCTATCAGTTTCACGGTGAAAGTTTAGAATAATATATGACAGATATTCTTACCTCATCAAATGGTGGTACTTCATATAAGATGTCCTGTGGTATTGCAGGATGGTCACGCTCTTCAAGGAGCAATCTTTCAGTCAAATCAGAGATGGGTGATGTAATACCTTGACGTAAACAATATGCCCTGTGTATACTGCAGAAGAGACCAAAAAAATTCCAGAAAGTTAAGGAAATTGTGACGTTTGGCAAAAAAAAAGGGCATAACTGCACAGGAAAAAGATAAACCACACTTCGATCAATTACTTAAAACTGTAGGAGTGGGAATTAATAGATGACCTTATCAAATATCTGAGAGCCAGAGAAAAAACTGGATCATATGCATTTAAATGAGCTCTTAACATAGAGGACATAAATCCAGCTAAGTCAAGCCTCCTCCTTTCAGACCACTGCATAAGGAAGGGGAAAAAATGATCAGGTACTGAACAAATTCACTATGGACACGAAACTACAAATCAGGGTATGACATCAATCACAAACCAGACTAAGGTCTATACTCTATACCATCGCAATTCTCAAGGTGAATAAAATTAATTATTTAAATCAGTTAAGCTAAATACACCATAGAAGTCAAAAACTAAAAGGAAATAGCATATTATGTTTTCTATATTTTTCCCAAGAAAGAAAACACTCTCTTGAAGAGCATGGACGTCAAATCCAACTACTAGACACTTAGTCATAAACTGAAGCTAACTGCACAATATCCTTCGACCTAACGCTCAACATGCCATTATATGGAAAATAACAACAAATTGCAGAGCAGTGAAGAGCCATATCCGTAGGAAACAGTTGGCAAGATGTTGCTAGGTAAGGAATCCTCTTTGATGGTATTTATTTCCTCAAAAAAAAAAGGCCCAGTCAGAAGGGTTTCAGTAGTTAGATCAGTACATAGTCAGACTGCATAATGTGCACAATTGAAACTTAGGAACTGTTCCTTGACCAGCTTTGCAGTCTTTGGGAAAATCAACAAGGCCATATCGTTGTGGGAATGGACAGTCTATGTATTTGGGGTATATCATCATCAGCTCCACACATAATTTTTGTATTTTTAATAACAAAAATATTGTATAAGCAAGTTATATGGACTAAGGTTATATTTGGCTTTTATTTGGCCAGCCATTGACCTTTAAAGAAGGATTTCTCTCTTGGATATGTTGAGAAATTGGAAGTTTTGCTTTATTGATATTGTTCCTCATTTGTTAAGTTTGGTTAGTGTAAGGAGGATTTCTCGTAATCTTCCTCACTCTATCTCAATAAAATACTTATTTATATCCAAAACCCAAATTATAACTTTGATTTGTAACCTTCATATGCATCATCAAAATGGAGTTATTTGTGTTATTATATACATTAACATGTGTTCAAATATAATTTTATATTTTGAGTAGGATCTAACAATTGGTGTCTTCTTGTGCTACATATTTATCCTCCCTTTGTGATTCTTGCTAAGGCATTTGAATTTGAGAACTTATCGGTGATTCAACCAAATAACATCAATTAAATCAATAACCTCACAACACTCCCAGTATGCAACACAACTTGACATAGATAAAGCAATTATTGTTCTTTCAGGACTGCCTAGTTGCAACAAGCGTCAACTAGGTGGCGGCTGCACAAGGGACGAGTTAAAAGGCGAGTAAAAGAATTGTTTGCTAAAAAAACAGAAGTCCTAAATGAAGATCAAAAAGCTTCTTGAATTCTCACCCCCTAATAAATGCTTTATATTTAATATCTCCCTGGTTTTAGTTTAAGTCCTATGTTTCTCTTTACATGGACACTATCCAAATATACTGGGCCAATCTCTATGTACGAAAAATATAATTGATATCGGAGGGAATATTCAATGAAATAAACACAATAGAATTCAGACTAACCTCATTTGCTACCGGAGAACTCTTATCATCCTTGTCGTATATAAAAGCAAGCAGAACGTGCTTGAATTCCTCATATGCTTCCTTAAATACAGAGACAAGTCAGAACTTAGTACCAGTGGTTGAAGAACAATCCAAAGAACCAAGGATCAAAAAATAAAAAAATGCTAACGAAATTTAAGACTCAAATACCGGGTAAGCATCGAGAGCACAAGGAGCAAGAGCCGCCCTCAGACACTCAATTGCAGAATCGCGATCCTCCATTGTTCCCTTCCGTAGGAGCTCAATAAATTTCTACAAAAATCAATCAAATACAAAGGAAAATTCAGGGGCGGAAAAAATTAATATAAATCATGCATCGAGTAAAGAAAAAATTCAACGAAATCACACAGGGAGAGGTGACGGACCTGCTTGTGCAATCGGAAGAGGATCCTGTGATCGTTGAGGATGGAGGGAGCGTGGAGGCGGAGGAGATCAACGGCGGCGTCGACGACGCCGGATTCCAGATAGCGCCTGATCTGGAGGATGACGAGCCTCGACTGGTACGAGGAAGAAGAAGGCGACGGCGACGGCGACGGCGAAGAAGACGGGGAAGACGCCGACGTGGTGGCAGTGGTTGCGGCGGCTGAGGCGGTGGCGGTGGCGTCTTCGATTAGGTTCTCCAACTTGGTGAATTCGATTACCAAAGCGTCCAGAGCTTCCCAATTCACCGGCGTCGATTCCATTCTATTCTATTCTCAGATGTTTCTCGAGAAAATTTTCAGTGTGAGTGATTGTGAAAAATCTGAGTTATGTTGTGTGAACTAGTGAAGGGACTTTTCCCCTTTATTATTATTATTTTTTTTTTTTCTGTTCGTTTGTTTTGTCTTATTTGTTTGTTTGGGCTAATGAGGGGAGATATTGATTCCAGTTTGGTTGTTGGGTTCCGTAATCCGTATGTAGAACGAGCAACAAAGGCGGCGATGAAAGCTTGAGGTAATTATCGGATTGCGGTTTTCCGAATTACATACCTCTGTAAGCCACGTGTTTCCCAACCTCTTCCTGTTACCGTAATTTCCAGTTCTTCGTAAATTGAGTTAGGTTTAACTTGGTAAAATAATTTTTAAAATTTAAAAATATTATAAAAAATATAAATTTAAGCGTTAAATTTAAAAATTAGTTAATATATAAGATTGTATTAGGCTTTTAAAATTTAAAAAATATAAGTCAATTTTAAAAAATTTTATTTTAGTTGCTTTTGAAAATACCGCAATTTTTTAAAAGTTACAAACACAAGCATATCGTCTCTTTTATTTACTAAACACAAAATAAAAAATTTATGCTTTTAAACAATACAAACACCTTATCGAAAAATTTTACCAAACCAAATCTTAAACTACCAAGTAAAATAAGTGAGTTAATACTCAAAATAAGTCCTGAAATTTGACCTTGATTCAATTTAGCTCTCTAAATTTTAATTGACCTAAATTGTATTCTGAAATTTTAAGGCATGATTCAAGTTAATTCTTCTGTCTATTTTCGTCACTGAAGAGATGACGTGACACGATTAAACGACGTCATTTTATTATTTGCGTCTAAACGACATCGTTTTACTCCTCCACATCTTCTTCTTCCTCTTCCTTAATGTTTGAACCTCCCACCACCTCATTGTCACCACTCTCAGTCTTACTTTCCCAACCCTATCATCACCCTTCTCCTACACACCTCCTCCCTTCTTCTTTCACCTCCTCAATTTGATTAGTAAATCCCCTCTCTCTCTTTTTCTTTCTTCTCTTTTTCTCATAGAATCAATGCAATGACAAATGGGACAACTTGATTTTGTGACATCAAGCAGCCATGGCTCCAGCAATAGTTTTCAACCCACTTTCACTTTAATTCGCCGTTGCTTCTACTTGTTGGGATGGTGGAGCATGCAGGTGAAATTGATGATGATGATGATGATAATGATGATGATGATGATGATGATGGGATTTTGAGCTTTCACTTGTCGTCGAGTTTTTTGGTTGTGATGAGAATGAGGGTTTCTTGGATGATTCAGTTTTCTTTGTGGTATTCTCTGTCTAAGGAGGTGGAAGAAGAAGGAGATGGAGAAAGGGGTGATGGGGTAACGGTAAAGTGGTGGATAAGGGGGAGGTGAGTAGGAGGGTGGTGGTGGTGGTGGTGAAGATGGTGGAGTTGGAAAGGTATGATTGAGGGAGGTAGCTATAGGGTGGTGGAAAGTTCATTGAGAAGGAGGAACAAGAAGAGGAGGAGGAGTAAAACAACGTCATTTAGGCGCAAACAGCAAAACGATGTCATTTAATCGTGCCACTTCATCTATCCAGTGACGAAAATAAATGAAGGGACTAACTTGAGTCACACTTTAAAGTTTCAGGGTACAATTTGGGTCGATTAAAAATTGGAGGGCTAAAGTGAGTTTGAGATCAAATTTCAGGACCTATTTTGAGTATTAACTCGGAATAAGTTAAATCTCTTATAAATCTTGCGTCTAACAAACCTTTGACTTGCTTTTTAACTTCAATGACCTTATTAGAAGACATTTTGCGATGTTTTTGAACAACCAACTTTATCAAAGGGTCAATTGCAACTTACAAATTGATGTGACATTAAGAATGGATCAATCCCCGACATGTCAAAAGGTACTTGACGCATACGCGTGGCATCCCATATTCAAATAAAGGGTGCCTTGCCCTTTTTCTTTTCTCTCTCTTCTTTTTTATTTATTTCTTTTTTCTTCTATTTTCTTTCTTTCCCCTATTTCTTTTATTCCTCCTCTTTTCACTTCTCAACTTTTTTCAATCATTTTTTTTCGTTTTCTTTTCACCCTCTATTTAAATTTTCGCTTCTCATTTTTTTCATCTTTCATTTTTTTTATTTATTGCATTTGTATACCTTCATTTATTGCATTGTAACTTATTTTTGTAACTTGTTCTTATTTTATTTTGTAAGTTTGTGATTTTAACATTGGTGTTAAATTTTTCTACTCAACTGTTGAGGATTTCTTGGATCATTTTGGTGTTTCTTGACTTGTTTGGTATTGTTGAGTGATGAAATTTTTAGGTCAATGCTTAATCTGTTATGACTCTTGTATTCTTTGTGCATTGATATAAACTTGCATTGTCTTTCATAACCCACTTTTTCTTACTTATTATTTGCAAATTTTGCTCCACACGCAAGATTAGTGCTTTAATCCCTTCTAACTCATTATTGTATGTTTTTGTGCCTAATTATCATTGAGTTAGGATGGGACCGAAATCTCCAATGCTTATCACTAATCTTGTTTGTGTCAATTATTATTTGAACTTGATGCTTCAAGTGTTTTTCATGTCATTTTTACTTATGCTTTGACTTTACTCTTGCATCAAGTATTAGTTGATATGCCTTAGCTCATATTATTTTCTCACTTACATGTTGTAGCTACCATGTAGTCGAGAATCCTACTTTTATTTGGCATTAGCCCCACCTATATTCTAATTGCTTTGATATCTTTATTTTTGGGTGTAATCTTCTTTCTTTTTCTCTCTTTTCAGGCTGGCCACTAAGAGGGAAAAGGAAAAGCTTTTAAATAGGGCGACAAGCAAATCCCTCCGCATAATCTTTTGAAGAGCTCATCGGTTGTGGCAACCCATTCACTTTGCTCATCTTTGCATGCATCGAGGACGGTGCAATCTTTAAGTATGGGGAGGTCAAGACCGACTTCCGTGGGTAACAATTTCTTTTTCCAATAATGATTCTCAATTTTCTTTGTTAGTTAGTTGTTGCATTGCATGCTAGGTTGCATGATAGTTAGAGTTTATACATATTTTACCATTTCTTTTTCACTAGGACTACTTGGTTGAAGTGATGATTTCTTTTTCAATAGAACTATTTTAGGGCACCCTACCAATTTGAATTAAAAATTTTTGTTGAACTTGTTTAAAGGAATTAATTTTGGAACATGGTTTTTGAGCTAAGAACACATAAGCATGTGAGTTTTGAGCCTAATTGTGTGGTTACATCATATAACCACTATTTTCATTCTTGTGTGTATTATTCTCTTTCTATGATTGTAATCTTTGATTTGTTTGATTCTTTATGTCCATTATTTTGTGTATGAATGCATTTATATGATTGAGACCGTCATTTCAATAGCTCACTTACCCAAATAGCCTTACCTTTTATGTACCATCGTTAGTCAACTTTGAACCTATTTTAATTCTCTTTTATTCTTAATTTTAGCACATTACTACCCCTAAGTGAAAAATAATAAATTTTCTTAATTTGGATCTTTGATTAACTTAGATTACTGAGAGTGTGTATCATTTAAGTGGGAAGAAAGTTTGGGAACATTGGTAGAGGTAAAAGTGTGTTTTTGTATTTTTTTGTTGAAGATATTGGGAATTGGATACATATTCATGCATTAAATGTTTAAACTATATGCATTGATACTCTTGTATATATTTTAGTTTGAAAAAAATGAAAATGAGAAAAATAAAAGAAAAAATGTAAAAAAAAAAAAGAAGAGAAAGCAATAAAAATTGGACAAAAATGTCCCAAAAGGAAGTTCAATAATAATCAATGCATATGGAATGTGAATTGAAAAGAGAATGCATGAGTGTGTGAAAAAAGTAAAAAATGGATAGTTAGGTTTTTATTTCAATTTTATAGGTTGTTATATGTATTTGGTGAGAGCTTAGGTTAATCAAAGATTCAAATTTCAAGCTCACTTGACCATATCCATCATTGCCTTGACCCTAGCCCCATTATAACCTTGTAGAAAGTCTTCATGATAAATGTATGCATACATTGAATAATTGTTGATTGTTAGATGAAAAATAAATCTTGGAAAGCATGATTAGAGGAGAATTGAGTGAATCAACCCTATACACTTGAGCAACTAGAGCGGATACACTTCCGGTAAGGGTTCGATACTCAATTCCTTGTTCCCTGCTTTCACGAGCTTTCTTCTTGCAAGTTTACTTATACTTCATTTTGATATTTGAATTGGTAGAATTCATAAATCATCATACTGTGTTAGCCCTACATGTTCATATGAGTTCTTGGAAATTGATTTACTTTTGACCAAGTAGGTAGAAGCATTTTGCATTTAGTTGCATTCATGTAGATAGATTGCATTAAAAGAATGTCCATACCCCTTTTTCTTGTCTTTCTTGGTTTAGCATGAGGACATGCTTAGTTTAAGTGTGGGGTTGTTTGATAAACCCCAATTTTGTAGTTTATCTTATGTTAAATTCAGGGGATTTTATCAACTTATCTCACATTTATTCACTAAAATAGTATGGTTTGTAATTCTTCCTAATTTGTGCTTAAGATTAAAAACATGCTTTTTAGGCCTTAAAATAGTTAAATTTAATTCACTTTATATCTATTCGATGCCTTGATATATTTGTTGAGTGATCTCAGAGTTTATAAGGCAATAATTGGATGGAAAAAGTGAAGAAAAAGCATCCAAAATGGAGAACTCGTGAAGAAATGAGCATTTAGAGGATTCAAGGCCACGCGTACGTGTCACTTACGCGTACGCGTGAGAGGAATTTTGCCAAGCGACATGCACGCGTCACCCACGTGTACGCGTGACACTAGTCACGTGACCTCATTAAAGGAACACGCTGGGGAGATTTCTGAGCTCAAGGAGGCCCAAATCCAACTCATTTCTGATGCTTTTAAACCCAAGAATTGGAAGGGAACGAACCAAGTAGTCATAGTTTAGTTTTTCATCATGTTTTAGGTTAGAATTCTAGAGAGAAGCTCTCCTTTCTCTCTAGAATTTAGGGTAGTTTAGGTCAAATTTTCTTAGATCTAAGTTTTAATTCTTGTTTTTAGTTCAACTCTCTTTATATTTTATTGTTCTATTGTCTTGATCTTCTTAGTTTCTCTTGTTAATTGCTTTATGTTGCCATTTTTACTTTCATGAATCCTTGTTAGATTTTTATTTTCTCTAATGCAATTTTATGTTCCCATGTCTTTTTATGTTTATCTTAGTTGCTATTGTTGATTTCTTGCTTATGTTAGTTATAGCTTCTTTTAATTCTTTTATTTTGTGATGTTTACTTTTATTGTACTCTAGGTGTTCGATAAAATATTTTCACTAGTTATAGAGTAGTTTTTCACACTTTTGGCCTAGGCTAAGGGAATTGAGTGACCTTGAGTCATTGGGTCTAATTGGATTGGTGATTTGGGTCCCTGTTGATCAATTTGAAGTCCATTGACACTAACCTACTATTAAGCTAATTAATGGCTAGGTTGGGACTTATAGTTGATGTTGATCAAGCCTATTTGACATACTTCAAGCATATAAGTAGACTTGATGTGTTGGTCCCTCATAATTGTCAATATATGGTTATTAGACAAGGATAGTGACCTCAATTCTCCAATCATAGCCAAAAGTTCTTTTTGTCATTTAATTTCCATTTTTATTGCTTTATTTACTTTTCATTTAATTTCTTGCATGCTTATTTACTTTCTTGCCTTTTAATTTTCTTGTCAATTGCCGCTTAATAGTAGGTTAGTGTGAATGGACTTCAAATTGATCAACAAGGGACCCAAATCACCAATCCAATTAGACCCAATGACTCAAGTTCACTCAATTCTCTTAGCCTAGGCCAAGAGTATGGAAAACTACTCTATAACTAGTGAAAACATTTTATCAAACACCTACTGTGTAATAAAAGTAAACATCACAAAATGTAAGAATTAAAAGAAGCTATAACTAACATAAGTAAGAAATCAACAATAGCAACTAAGATAAACATAAAAAGACATGGGAACATAAAACTGCATTAGAGAAAATAAAAATCTAACAAGGGTTCATGAAAGTAAAAATGACAACATAAAGCAATTAACAAGAGAAATTAAGAAGATCAAGACAATAGAACAATAAAATATAAAGAGAGTTGAACTAAAAACAAGAATTAAAACTTGGATCTAAGAAACTTCTCTCTCTATAATTCTAACCTGAAACACGATGAAAAACTAAACTATGACTACTACTTGGTTCATTCCCTTCCAATTCTTGGGTTCAAAAGTATTAGAAATGAGTTGGATTTGGACCTCCTTGAGCTCAGAAATTACCCCCAGCGTGTTCCTTGAATGAGGTCACGTGACCAGTGTCATGCGTACGCGTGGGTGATGCGTGCACGTCGCTTGGCAAAATTCCGTTTCACGCGTACGTGTGGGTGGCATGTACGCGTGGCCTTGAATCCTCCAAATGCTCAATTCTTCATGAGTTCTCTACTTTGCATGCTTTTTCTTCACTTTTTCCATCCAATTCTTGCCTTATAAACCCTGAGATCACTCAACAAACATATCAAGGCATCGAATGGAATTGAAGTGAATTAAATTTAACTATTTTAAAGCCTAAAAAGCATGTTTTCAATCATTAAGCACATATTAGGGAGAATTAAAAATCATGCTATTTTAGTGAATAAATGTGAGATAAGTTATAAATCCCTTGAATTTAACACAAGATAAACCACAAAATTGGGGTTTATCAATACTCATACAAATAAATCGCAATTTGCCTTAAGGAACTCCTACATTTTCTGACTTTACGAGAAAAGATAAGTCTCTGTTGATCATTGTGTACTTTTTGATAATCTCTTCAATCTGGAATTGTTTCGATTCTCCACTAGGCCTTAGCCTAGGTATCTCCTCTACACGAGAGTCTAAATCCACTAAAAATACACATGTAGCCTCCTTAGTCTTACTTCTCATGCTAAGTGATGTGTTATGACAAGTAATAGTTGCAGCTTGATCTCCTCCTGAAGTTGCAACTTTATTATCATCAGTCAAAATTTTCACCATAAAAAATTTGGTAGAAATGAAGGTTGAAATGTCATTTAAGGTTTTACGTCCTAAAATTACATTGTAAGTCGTGAAATCCCTTAATACCACAAATTCAGCTTGAACCACTTTTATCATGTCTCCTTTACCAACAAATCTACACCACGATCAGGTTTGATGAAGTAATCACCTAAGGCCACCACTCTATGTAAGTGAGGCTTCAAGTGACCATCCTTTAAAACCCAGCGAATCAAATTCATTTTTGAGAAGCAAATTCGAGTCTGCTCATGTATCTACAAGAATTCATTTTATTACTCCATTCCCGAGTTTTCCAGTGATTACCAAGGGTTCGTCGTCGCCTAACATACCACCATTAAAATCATCAGTCGTAAATTTGATTTTAGGAATTGGAGTTTGCTTCTGAAACTCTACAGTAAGTATCCTCATATCATTTTTAACCGTAGTTACAGACTTTGAGAATTTGTTATTTCCAACCCAACATTAACTATTATTGGGACCATGTCATTGTGTTGTTGATGAGGTGACCAATTTGCCGTAGGATTGCGTCCTTCCTGTTCATCATCATCCTCATCCCCATAGGGCTTCCTTGGCAAACAGACATAATGCATAAATTCATTCAACTTTCCATACTTAATTGCCTGCTCAAGGGCATCTTTCCAGCGGAAATAATCTTTTGTTCAATGCTCATGTGCTTTATGATAGTCATACAAGAAGTTGCAATTCTAGGTTGGCCATGGATTAATTGCCCAAGCTTTAGGCAAAATGCATCTCTGAGAAATTTGTTGATATACCTCAGCTATAGGGGCATTCAATGGTGTATATTTAGCAAATTTACCAACCCTTGGTACTTGTGGTCGTGATGCCAGGTTTGATAGTGACCTTCCTACATTCAATAAAGGAATGTAATTCTTCCTTTCAAATGCAACCATCCGCGACTCCAATCTTCACCCCTCAAGCATTCTAATGCCACCTATTATATCTCTTCCATAGAAGTCAAATCCTTGGAAGTTAAATGTCGTCTGGAATCCCCTTCCTGTAAACCAACGATCAAGCACAAACTAATCACTTTAGGAACTCGGGTATTTACCTCCAATGATGCTTTATTAAAGCGGTCCAAGTATTCCTTAATAGTTCCTCCTATTGTTTGCTCGATACCAAGGAGAAAATTATCGTGTTTTTGCTTGTGTCCGTCTAGTTGTAAAATGCACCAAAAATTTGAAAAAGATATCGGTGAAACGACTTATGGAACCAAAAGGTAGGAAATTGAACCATTGCATTGCCGACCTTGACAGAGTGATAGGAAAAGCTTTGCAAACAGATGTCATTCTCAACACCCTCCAAATTTATCCAAGCTTCAAAAGTTGTGAGATATTCTTATCAATTTGTTCTTCTTTCATACTTCATATATGTTTGCTTATTAAAATTCTTAGGCAAGCAAACACGCAACACCCTAGTAGCAAAAGGAGTGCTGCTAATTTAATCACAACGGGTTATTGCTTATTGCGACACTTTTTATGGACTCTACTTCTAGAAGAATTTGACCTCTCTCATTTGGTGAACACTTTATTGTCGTGCTCCACCATTATTTTGATCATTCTCCATAGTATCTTAACCTGCCCCATGAAAATGAGGTGTCTGTGGGGGTACTTGCAGAACATCAACATTCGCCATATTTCTTTATTTGCATCAGCAACGACTCATGACATGAAGATTGTAAGTTTCCCACATATGATACCTGATACATGAGCATCTTTTCTATCTTTTTTTAGTGAATTTGTATTTGAATTATTAAGTTTAATCAAGATTTAATTACTTTTAGCCACTATGAATGCTACTTTGAGTTGTTTGCAATTTCTGTTTATTTTAGGTAGCATTCGGATAGATTTGACGGAGTTTTGTAGCAAAAAAGGAAGAAAGCGAATGATGTTGTCAATCCCAACCTCCTTATACTCAAACAAGAATATCTTGAGCTACAGAGATCCAATTGACGTGATTTTAGCGGCATTGAAAAGCTAACTTTCAAGACTTTCCAAAAATGTATAATAGTCTATACTTCCGTCAAAGGAACGCTGGCATAATGGCGCCTAACTTGGAGAATTCCAAGTTAGGCGTCGGAAGAAGCACAAACTTTAAGTTCAAGGCTGCCTGGGTGGCGCCTAACTTCACAAAAGTGAAGTTAGGCGCCAGTTCAACCACCAAGACTCATGTTCAAGACTGTAAGGGTGGCGCCTATTCAATGCAAAAGACACCCTGGAAGTACTGCAAGGGTGGCACCTAACTTGGAATTTCCCAAGTTAGGCGCCAGTTTATATGAATCCAAGTGATCCCGCATCCATCAAGCTATGCAACGAGATTTAATTAGGTTTTGATTAAAATTTTTATTTTATTTACAAATAAAAATATATATTATTTAGTTTTAGAAAATATATTTTACATTAATTAGGATTAGATATAAAATGGAAAGAATCAGCCCTTCGGGCTTATCTTCTCTCTTACCACATTCCACAACTTACAGTTTTTCTGAATCTTAGTTTTCTCTCTGAACCATGAGCAACTAAATCTCCATTGTTAAGGTTAGGAGCTCTGCCTATTGTATGGATTGATACTATTATTTTTCTATTTTAATTCATGTATTGATTTCTATTTCAAGAATTGTTTTCGCTCTTTATCTTATTAATATGGGTAGAACGAAAGTATGACCCTTGTTCTAATTGAATCTTGTATAACTTGGAAAAGCTCTATACTTGAACAATAGCTTGAAAACAATTTCTCCTAAACTTCTAATTATCTGGACTTAACGGGATACGTGATATATAATCCTCTTATATTTGGGTAATTAGGGTTTCTGTGGCATATAAACTAGAATTGAACTTCACCCTCTAATTGGAATTAAGTGACCAAGGAATTGGCGGTTGACGAAGGTTAGAGGAGACTAAAAAAGTCTAAGGAATTAGGGTTTAGTCACTTATAGTTTACCATGAATAGAATCTTGCATGATTAAAATAGTTAGTAAGAAGAGTCAATCCGGAAGATAGATATCTCTGAAACCTTAACTGTTTTCTCCATATATAGTTCACTTCAATTTACTGCTTATTTTCTGATTTTCTGAATTACTATTTGATGCATTTGAACTCTCAATACTCTTTTCTGTTTGTCTAACTAAGCCAATCACTCAATCATTGTTGCTTAGTCCATCAATCATCGTGGGATCGACCCTCATTCACCTAAGGTACTACTTGGTACGACCCAGTGCACTTGCCGATTAGTTTGTGGGTTATAAATTCTGCACCAAGTTTTTGGCGTCGTTGCCGGGGATTGACTGTGATTAACAACTGTTAGTCGTTTGATTGCTTAGATTAGGCATTTTAGTTTTAATTTTTATTTAATTGTTGCTCCTTAATTTTCGAAAATTCTACCTAGTATTTTTTCTTCAATTTCTGAAATTAAGTTTGGTGTTACCTAGTTAATTTTACTTTAATTTTCTTGTCATTTTTTTATACAAATTTCGAATTTCCTAGTTTAATTTTAGTCATCATTTTTGAAAATTTTTAGCTTTAATTAGTTAGCGTTTTATTTTATTTCTTTACACAGGTTACCTCGCTAGGAATTCTCTAAACTCTGACGTAGAGAATCCCACTTTTCTTGTTTTCTGTCTGTTTATGAGCAGGAACAAAGACAAGGAACTTCTTACAGATTTTGATCCTGAACCTGAAAAGACTTTGAGGCGGCGCTTGCAACAAGCTAGACTTTATAAGGCTAGTGAAAATCTGACTGAGACTTTTGAAAAGGAAGCTGTGGAGTCCACAATGGATCATAATCATGCTGTCAATGCCAATGTGGCAAATCTGAATGAGAATGAACAACCTAGAAGAGTGCTTGGCTCATACACTGCCCCAATACAGATCTTTATCAGAAAAGTATTATGGTGCCTCCTATAGCTAGAAACAATTTTGAAGGGAAGTCACAGCTAGTCACTCTTGTACAACAAAATTGTCAGCATCATGGACTTCCTCAGGAAGACCCAAATCAATTTATTTCTAATTTCCTGTAGATTTGTGATATTGTGAAAACGAATGGAGTAAATCCTGAGGTTTACAAACTCATGTTCTTCCTATTTGCTGTGAGGGATAGAGCAAAGCTGTGGCTAGATTCTCAACCCTAGGAGAGTCTGGATACTTGAGATAAGGTGGTCACTGAATTTCTGACTAAATTTTTTTTACCACAAAAGTTGACTAAGCTAAGGGTGGAAGTTCAGACCTTCAGACAGAAAGATGGTGAGACCCTCTATGAAGCCTATGAGAGATACAAGCTGTTGACCAGGCAATGCCCTCCGGACATGTTTTCTAAATGGACCCAGTTGGATATCTTTTATGAGGGCTTATGTGAAATGTCCAAAATGTGTTTAGATAATTTTGCAGGTGGTTCATTGCACATGAAGAAGACATTAGAGGAGACTACTGAGCTTATTGAGTTGATTGCTAACAACCAATATCTCTACTCATCTAACAGGAATCCTGTGAACTCTGGGACCCCTCAGAAGAAAGGCGTTTTGGAAGTAGAGGCTTTTGATGCTCATCTTGCTCAAAACAAAATTTTGTCTCAGCAGATGAATATGATTACTCAACAATTGAGTGTGATGTAGGTTTCAACTGTTAATACTCAGAATGTCCCTCAAGAGGCTCCTTATGACATGACTGGTAGTTCTATGCAAGGTGAGAATTATGATTATGCTCAATCTCCTTCTGAACAGGTCAACTATATGGGGAATACTCTTAGAAACCCAAATAATGATCCATATGCAAAGACCTATAATCAAGGGTGGAGAGAGCAACCTCAGAGGCCACAGAATTTTAATAATAATTCTCAGGGCGGTTTCCATCAGAACATTTTCAATAACCACCAGTTTCAGTCATCTCAGCAAGCAACTCCTCAGTCTTAGAAGAACACTGATTTGGAATCACTAATGGCAAGCTTTATAGGAAACAAGAGTATCAATCAAGAACTTGGAGGTTCAGATAGGTCAAATAGCCACAAAAGTTGCTGAAATTGATCAGAGGACCACTAATAGCCTTCCTGGTAACACAACTCCAAATCCAAGAGAGGAGTGCAAGGCTATCACCTTGATAAGTGGACAAGTGGCAAGTAAGGAAGCATAAGTTACTGAGGAGCTGGTTGAAAAAGAAGCTCCAGAGCAGACTAAAGACACAGTAATACACGCCCCTCCTAGGCGTGCAGACAACCCCTTCCCAGTCTCTCTTGACACTCATCCTACATTGCCTAAGGCTCCTGAATACAAGCCTAAGATGCCATATCCTCAGAGACTTCAAAAAGAGACCAAGGACAAGCAGTTTTCAAAGTTCTTGGAAGTTTTAAGAAAGTTACAAATCAATATTCTCTTTGCTGAGGTTTTGGAGCAAATGCCTCTCTATGTTAAATTCATGAAGGAGTTGTTGTCAAAGAAGAAGCCTTTAAAGGGAGATGAGACAGTAGTCCTGACTAAGGAATGTGTGCCATCATTCAGAATAACTTGCCAATGAAGATGCCAGATCCAGAGAGTTTTCAAATTCCATGCACCATTGGGAGCACAACCTTTGAGAAAGCGTTATATGATCTGGGAGCAAGCATCAATTTAATGCCCTTGTCTATGATGAAGATGTTGCAAATTTAAGACGCACAACCCATAAGGATAGCATTACAGATGACAGACAAATCTATAAAGCCTGCATATGGATTAGTGGAGAATATCTTGGTCAAAGTGGGTAAGTTCTTCCTCCTAGCAGATTTTGTGATTCTTGATACGGGAGAGGATGAGAATGCCTCTATAATCATAGGAAGACCATTCCTAGTCACTGGGAGAGCTCTGATTGATGTGGAAGAAGGTGAATTAGTGCTTAGAGTGTATAATGAGCAACTGGTCTTTCATGTCTTCAAAGATATGCATTCAGCAGGTGAAGAGGAGAGGTGCATGCAGACTGAGCTTATTAATCCAAACCTTCAAGAACCCCCTGATGATGGACAACAAGATCTGCAGCTCAAATCTCCTTTGGTGACAATCAACAAAATTTCCCCTGACATCAAATCTAAGTTTGATGTCCGGAATGTATCATCCACCAAGGAGGAGGTTCTCAAAAAGAAGAAAGTACCCAGAGGATGGAGAAATAAAAAGATTTCCACTGAAGACTTCTCCCCAAGAATGAAGGTGATATTCACTGCATACCCAATCCTGCCTCATACAGTGAACAGGATCCTGTCTCTTGAGCATATAGAGTTGATCAATGGGAGCATATGAAAGAATTTCACAGTGAGGGGTGAAGATCTGAGTCCCTATGATCCTCCTCCTTAGAGGAGCTGACCGTCAAACTAGTGACGGTAAAGAAGCGCTTGTCGGGAGGCAACCCGATGCTTTCGTATCCTTAAGTTTGATTTTTATTATGAATTTTTTATTTTTAATTTTATTAGTTTCGTTTGAGTTTCTACTGTTTTTTCCGTGTTTTATGTGTATTTGGATTATGCAGAGTGATTAGAATAGAAACAGGTGCATTAAGACAGAATTTTGGATACCCTGGAAGAGTTGAAGTCGGATTGGGTGGCGCCTAACTTGACGTTTTGAAGTTAGGCACCACACTATGCATTGAATTGGGCATTGGCTACTGGGAGTAGGGTGGCGCCTAACTTGAGTTTTCATGAAATTAGGTGCCACATCAAGGCTATTGCAGAGGAATGTTTCGAGAGGGGTGGCGCCTAACTTGGCAATTCTGAAAATTGGGGGCCACTCAAGTGAAGTTAGGCGCCATAAAAAGAAAGTTGGGCGCCAGGAAGGCTTTGCCTTCGGGTGGTCCCAAGTTTAACTTCTCAACCTTTAAGTTAGGCGCCAAGTGCATCAAACCAAAATTAATTCATTTGATTTCTAAACTAAATCCTGCATAAAAAAAAAAAAATCAAATCCAATCCTTCATGATTTGTGACCCCACATACTGTTTATTGCATGTTTTTTGATTTTTTGAATTTACTGTTTAATACAATTGAAACCTAAACACTCTTTTTTATTTATCTAATTAAGTAAATCACTCAATCATTGTTGCTTGATCCATCAATTTTTGTGAAATTGACCCTCATTCACCTGAGATATTACTTAGTGCGATCTGGTGCACTTACCAGTTAATTTGTGGGTTATAAATTCTGCACCAATGCTAAATATTTGAATATTCGATAGAGTCACCAACACAAAAAGTCGAGACTTCAGTTGCTCTAAATACACGAGTAGAGGTTAAAATCTACGAAAATACTCTGATGCCTAAATGAGCGAAAATCAAATAAAATAAAGAGTAATATAGAAAAGGTAAACGGTACCCCAGTTAGTCATGTCCTGACTTATTCTTATATTATTGGTTCCTCTTGATAACGATTCTTTGCCATTATAAGTACTAGCAATAGATAAATGCATATCAGGTAATTGTTAATATGTTATCCCGATTGTTAGTAAAAACCTTGGTTTGTGGGCTTAGACTTAGTACAGAATAATTGAAAAAATCTTGTGACTAGCATTGTATATAGATTGAATATGGCTAAAATTTCGATTTGATTTGTAATAAATTATTAAATTGGATCAGATTCAATATTTGCGCTTTTTATCGTCAAATCCAATCTAATTTAATCAGTAAATTTGCAGATAGAGTCGAATCAGATATTGAATATATTCGATAAAAATAAAAATAAAAAATATACTTAAACATTCGAAAACTAAAAAAATAAAAATTATATTAATATCTAACTCAAAAATTAAAAAAAAATAAACACTATTCACTCGCTGACTTTGACCTTAGATGATCTGCGTCATTTTTTACCAGGAAAGTTGTGGTCGACTTGTAGTTGGGAGGATTCATGGTACAAGAGCTCAAAATACTGGGGTCTTTACCGTTACAAAGAGAAGAAACTTTAACATTGCGTAAGGAACAGTAATATTCATGTAATATCTTTTCTATAAACAAATATGGCAAAAGATTAGATAGACCCTAAAATCCTAAATATTTGGATTATTAAATGACTATATAATAAAATATAATTTTTAAGATCTTAAATGATAGTTAAATAATTATTTTTAATTTTATTTATTAATTAGTCTTTCATATGTTATTTAATTTTAAATTTTATCTTTTATTTAATAAATTATTATTTATTGTCTATTTTATCTCTACAATTTAATCATTAACAATTTAAAACAGTAAAAAATAGAACATTTATTAATTGTGACTTTAATTCTAATTTGATATATTCTATTAGAGATAAAAATGGATTGAGTCGAATCGAGTTTTAACTTTGACAAACCTGGTCTATGTTATAAATAGACGGTTTAAGTTTAAACCTGCTACTTTTTATAATTTTTTTTTCATTATCAAGTCCGGTCCGTTTAAAATCTGACAAATCCAGACAAATCCACGAACCTATTTGAAAATTCTGTTTTATGAAATAGAACTAAGAAAATAATAAACTTAAAAAATCTAAATTGACATTAAATAGATTCTAAAATGTATAATTCATAATTTGTAAAAAAAAAGTCATTTATATATTAATACTTAATCACATATTATAACCATACTTACAATCTATAAACTCTTGTTCTAAAATAAAAAATTACAATCTTAATTAGTATTGAC
The DNA here is from genome assembly GCF_014773155.1 of Arachis stenosperma. Taxonomy (NCBI): domain Eukaryota; kingdom Viridiplantae; phylum Streptophyta; class Magnoliopsida; order Fabales; family Fabaceae; genus Arachis; species Arachis stenosperma. The sequence continues at coordinate 12,932 of NC_080377.1, read as the reverse complement.
TATTGATTCTTTTTAATTTTGTTTTGTATTTAATATAAGTGAATAGTTAAAAATATAAATTAAGAATAACTTTTTTTTACAAAAATAATATTTTGATGATCCGACCTAACGAATATTGTAGGTTTTTTTTAAAGTCTATAACCTGACTTTTTTAACTAATAGGTTTTACAAAAACTCAAACCTAAATTGTTTAATAAAACGAACACAGCCAAGCCTAAAATGAGCCGAATCACGATCTCCTATCGAGTAGCCCAGTCCATTTTCATCATTATGTTATATGAATACGATCATGAGTTCGATATAGGAATAACTTCAACTAATCTGAATTCTCAAATTCTAAGTGTTATATTGTAAATTAATATTCAATCTTTATTATTCTTTTGAATTGAACTATTACTGAAAGAAGAAGGATGATCAACGTGAATTATTTAAGAAGAATTTATATAGTAAATTGTATGTTTGATCTATTCGATGGCATAGACATCAATAAAAAAGGCGTGCTCGTTGTGAATACAATTGATTAAAAAACACTTCCAATTAATTAGTTGTTTGTATAAAAAGAAAAAGATAAATTTTGAAGATATCTAACGAATTATTTTTCTCAGCTAATTAATTCAATAATTCAACTAATCAATTGGATAGGTAATATAACTGATTCCCTAAAAGAAAAATGGAACTTTTGCTTGTAAAACAATCGATGTTGTAAAAAGAAAAAGATTTTTATTCACTAACCAATTTTTACTTGAATAATTTTTTTTTAAATTATGATTTCTGTACTACAAAAAATGCATACCTAACAATTAATAAATGATGATCAATGTCACTATAATAAATCGTTAATGACAGTGAATCATAAATAATTATAATCATAAAATTGGATAATTAAAAAAGAGTTTGATGATAAATTAAAAAATTATTAATCTTACGATTGAAAAAGATAAGTTTAGAATTTTAATTGAGAAATGGGATAAATAATAGATGAATAATGTCAACTTTTTAAAAAGATTAAACTTTGAAATGATGAATTATTTTTTTATTGTATTTTAATTTTATTTTATATTTTTATTTTTTTAAGTTAAATGATATTATTTTGTATTATATTCATTATTTTGTGTCTCTTTTTGATAAATTTTTTTAATTAATACACACAGATATTTGGGGATCTCCACATATATCAATAAATAAGGACTCGTGCGGTATAAAAAAAAAAAAGATGGAGGACATTTCTTTTAACAGGAATGGATAGAGGTCCTCGTTGTTTGATCGAATAGAGCTTTCTAGTATCTGACTCCCACCTCTAATCATGCATTAGAATTGAAACAATGCTACAATTTAATGTACATGGATCGAGTCAGAGTAGGTTTAATTAGATCCAAACTTGATTTTAATATATATAGTAAAAGATCTATTTTGACCCAAATTCAAATTGATTTGAAATAAGACCCATCGATTAGATACAAAATTAGTATATATAAATTTTATACAATAAATTAATAAAAATTTAATTTAAAAATTAAATTTAATAAATATTATATCATATATAATTATTTATATTAAAATAAATTATTTTAAATAAAAATATTATATAATATAAAAAATACTATTTAAATATAATATTTTATTACTCATATATTTTAATCCTAACATATAATTACAGAGCGAATTGAGTTACCTGAAGAATGACCGAATTTGATCCGAAAACAATATCAGTAAAAAAATATACTTGAACTCAACATAATATGTTTTGGATAGGGGTGTGTATGGCTCGATCCAGTCCGAAGATTCGGCCCGATTCCAAATACTTTAGAGACTAATTTGGTGTGATTTTATCGGATTTAGGGTTGGATAAGAGTCTCAAAAATAGACCCAGTCATTATTTCGGGTCGGGTCCGAGTCATAACTCAGGTCACCCAAAATCGGTCCGGTAACCCGGTCATCATACACAATTAATATTTTGTGTTATTAGTGATGGATGATGGCTATTCTTATGTAGAATTTAAGTATTGTAAACCTTAATATTTTGTATTATTAGTTATTATAAGACTATAAGTTAATGTTTTATGTTTAAAATGCATAAGATTTTAGACTAATTAATGCATAATATTGTATTATTTGTATTGATTTAAATATTTGGTGTTATTAGATAATATTAGTATTGATTATGGTTATGCTTTAATTTTAGAGAAGAGTTGGTTCTTGTTATATTTTTCTAAGTGAATTTTATCATGTCAAATAATAGTTGGAGTATTGGAAATTTGAATATTTTCACATGCTAGCTTGTAAGAAGGTATCAAGGTAATGTAATATTAACGGCCTGATTTTTATCCGATTTTTACCTGGTATAATCGTAGTCCGAAAGTGTATAGATTTCATCGGGTCTAAGGTCGGATTGGAGTCTAATAAATATGCCTTATATATATTTCGGGTCAAATCTATATCACATCAAATCTAGTTTTACCCGATCCATACACACCCCTAGTTTTGGATACAGGCTGTCTCTGACATCTCTAACTACAACAATAAAGAAATAACAAAAGACTATCAAGAGAGTGAGAAACATAAGGTGCGTTTGTTTTAGTTGTTTGAATATTTTAATTTTTGGTTTGGCTATTTTTTTTATAAACGTAAAATTAATTTTATACTTAAATTTATGTTTACAAGAAACAACAAATTATGATTTTTATATTTTCCTAACTAATTTTGCGTTTCTTTAATTCTTTTCTATCAATTTTATTCTTCATATATATTATTGTTTTATGTATGAAATTTTTATTATTTTTTATGAGTTATCTTTTGTTTATTTATTATTTTTATTTTTTATTAATTTTTATTTGATATTATATAATTTACACTTTTATAATTATAATTTTTGTGTATTATATTTATTATTATTTTTTTATAATATAATTTATTAATCTCATTAAATAGAATAAATTAAAAAAATTAACCATAAATAATAATAAAAAATTATAACATATTAAGAAAATACTAAAAATACTAAAAAAATATTATATAAAAAATATACTAAAAAATATAAAAAATAAATATACTTAAAAATAATATTATAATTTAATAATATGTTTTTTTAATAATTATATATCTCAAAATAATTTTAATTAATATTATTTAAGTAATATTTATTTTATTAAAATTAATTTTAATAAAATTAAAAAACATAAATCATATTAATACAAAATCACTTATATTCAAAATTAATTTTATAAAACCACTTTTATTTAAATTTTAATTGACAAAAATCTATCCAAACACATTCTTGCGTATTGGTTCCCTAAAGTTCATCTGCCAATTGCCACCTTGGCAGCTTGTTGTAGTATCCAGTCATTCCAGTGTGGTAGGAAAAGTATCAGAAAAAGGTTAAGAGACTACCGTAATATATTTTTACTAATTTAAGAGACATATTCACATAGTTAATGTTACGGTGGGTAACCGGAGATTAATAAGATGGATGGCTTTGGTTGGCCCAATCGTCCGCGGATGGTGGCTTCTGAGCTTGTTTGCACGTTGGAGCCTCCTTCCGACTTGTGCTCGTGAATGAATGGGGGTGGTACCTGCAAAGACACTCTGATGCCTAAGTTAGCAAGGGTGTGAGCAGGTCTAGAGAGTATTGGACTTAGAGATACCTGAGGGGTGTCAGTGTATTTATAGTGGTGAGCCAATAACCACCGTTGGAGTAGTGCCATATTTTTAGGGTGTTAACCGTCCCATTATCTTAGGGAGGTTAAGATATGGCTCGATAAAGTAGTTAGAGAGATTTTAGGGGCAGTTACTCATTTGAATGAGTACTTATCTGCCAACTATTCTCCGTCCCGACTTCTTGGGAGTAAGTCGGGTTTGACACCGACTTCTTAGTGTGAAGGTTGGTGCTTAGTAAGGCTCAATCCTCTGGACTAGGCCTTTTATTTGGACCTGGGCCTTTATTATTGGGCCAGGGTAGGAACAGTGCCCCTACTTGAGCCCAAGATCTTTATGAGACATGGGTTCGAGTATTTTACTCGGGGTCGTAGTTGACTTGTTGGAGGACCGACGTGATTTTCTGAAACTGACGTGACTTTCCGTGTCTCTTCGGTTCTGACGGTTACGTCTAATCAAACGTCGTGTCCGTTAGGGATGTGCGTAGACTTTGGTAACGGTGCATTCTCATTAATGACTGCCCCGCTTTTACCATTATGCCCCTTAGTATGTTTATAAATACTTTCCCTCTCTTTCATTTTTTCGTTTCTGCAATTTTTCAAATTTCTTCTTGCTTTGTTCGTGCTTCATTCTTGCATTCGGAGACCTCTGTTTCTTCCAACCTTCGCTTTCGGATAAAGGTTAGTGTTTTACTTTTATGACATGCTTTGTGATTGCATGCTTTTATTTTCTTTGGAGAGGGAGAAGTGACGTTGTAGGCTTTCGTATCCCCTTAGGGACTCCCGTTTTTTATTCTTTTTCCTTTTTCCTTTGTAGGTTTTCGTCGTATTTTTAGAAAAATGTCTTCTGTAGAAGCTCTTTCTCAATGGGTTGATGTCACAGTCCTATGAGAGGAACCTTTGGTCGATGCGGAGTTTATTACTCATCTTCATACTCACCACAGGATTTGTGTTTCTGAGGATGACGAACCGAAGTATGAGTTGGTAGTCCCGGGTCCAGAAGACCGGGTTTGCTTTGGGAGGGCCAATGAGGCGTCTTCTCATTTCTTCTTTATGTATGAATGTATGATCACCCGTCTGGGTGTCTTTCTTCCTTTTTCGGATTTTGAGATGTCTGTTTTGCACCACTGTCGAGTTGCCCCTACCCAACTTCACCCCAACTCTTGGGGTTTTCTGAAAATTTATCAATTTATTAGTCAAGCTTTGGACTTCCCGACTTCTTTGAGGATTTCTTTTTCTTTTCCACATGACTAAGCCCTTTAGTAGGCTAAACAACAAACAGCAATGGGTGTCCTTCCGAGCCATACAAGGTCGGAGGATTTTCACCCTTTTTGACGAATCCTTCCATGACTTCAAAAATTATTTTTTCAAAGTGCAAGCTGTAGAGGATCACCACCCCTTTTTTCTGGATGATAACTCTTCTCCTCGCTTTCCCTTATACTGGCTGGAGGCCTCCCCTTGTGAGAAATATGGTCTGGATGACCTGGATGAAGTAGAGGCTGCCATTGTGGGGTTCCTCCGAGAAGTGTGGGGGAGGGCCCCATATTTGGATACTAAGAAGTTTCTCCAAGGGTCTCCGACCTTTATCCAGGCGCAGCTAGGTAGCTTTTTCTTGTTTTAAATTTCCGACTTATTAACTGATCATTCCGACTTGTTTGATTCCTTAGCTATTGTTTTTCTTTTTCAGAAATGGCTAAGACAAATGCTCAAGAATCTTTCCAGAGAGTCCAGGAGGCCAAGGCCAAGTCTCGCGCTCGGGCCGGTGGTGCCAGGGTTATCTCTCCTCCTCCTCCTCCTCGGAACGTTGGGACTCTTTTCAAGCCCATTGTAATTTCTTCTTCAGCTCCCCCTCAGCCGCTCCCCGTCGTCCGACCTTCCCCTGATCCAAAGAAGCGCAAGACTTTAGAGTCTGGTGCTTCTAGTGAGGTTAAGGCGGATGCTATTGAGTTTGTCCGAAAGAATATCTATCCCCATGTTCGTATAGGCATAGATGATATGTCTGTTCGGAGCCACCTTACCACTATGGTCGAGGAGAGTCTCAAGGCGGCGGGGGTTTGTGGCAAACTCTTGGATATCTTTGAGAAGGCTCCCCTCAGCTCTTTAGGGACGACCTCGAAGGTCGAGGAGCTGGAGGGAAGGCTTCGATCATATCAGGAGCATGAGGGAGAGTTGAAGAAGGAGATCGCCAAGCTGAGGGAGGAGAGAGATACCTTCCGGGAGAAAGGGAAGGTTTTGCAGGCCCAGTGCAACATGGAGATGGAGTTGAAGAAAACGGCGCAGGCCAGCTATCAAAGTTTATTCAAAGATCTTGTGTCTGTGAAGAATGATCTGCTGAATTCTCGGAAGGCATATGATGAGTTGGATGACTCAATTGCTGATGGCGCCGAGGAGTCTTGGAGGATTTTCTTGGAGCAAGTCAGGGTAATTGCTCCCGACTTGGATCTTTCTCCTTTACATCCTGACAAAGTTGTTATTGATGGTGCCATCGTGGATCCTCCTGCCCCCGTAATCGTTTCCGAGTCAGAATTGAAGACTCGGGGGCAGAGGATTATTGAATCCCCTCCTCATTCTAAAGACGCTCCGAGTTCTTCAGTAGTTCCTCCTATCTCTTCATCTCCCATGGATACCTCTGGTGGCGCTCCTCCTGATTCCGGTGGTGGTGATCTTCCTAAAAAATGATTTGTGGCTATATGGGGTCCGGCCTGTGGGCCCCCGTTTTTAAACTCTTTATTTATTTCTTGTTGGTGGCGTTTGAACAATTTTCTTTGGCCTTTTGAGGCCGTAAACAAAATATTTTATGCGCACCCTTTTTTAATAAGGGTTTTAACTTAACAAAATAAATACCCTTTTTTGGATAAGGGTTTAAGTTACCTTATGCGCGTATGCCTTTTTGATTTTCTGAATTCCCCTTGACCTTTTCTTGAAAACCTTTCTTTTTGGCTTGTTTGTTTTTCTGAGCTTTTTGTTTAAGGACTTTTGGGACAGCCTTTAAACTTCTTCCTAGGTTTTCCTATCTCTTTTCGTTATCCCTCATGCTCAACTTTGTGTTAGTGAGTTCTTATGACTTAGGTTATTTTTGCGATGCATTTTTCTTCTACTCGGTCCTTCACTCCGATTTATGGATCGAAGTATTCGCGAGCTTTCCTACTCGGGATCTCGTTTCGACTTATGAGTCGGATTTGTTCCCGAGTTTTTACGATCGACTTCATATAACCTCTTTACACCGACTTGTACCTCGTCGTTTTATCCTGACCACCATCTAGGTCGGTTCATGGGATTTTCACGTTTTGTCGAGCTTAAGTCGGCGCGTTTCGTAGAAAGACTTAGAAAATAAAAAATAAAAAGGATTTTATAAGAGATATCGTAGATGAAAAAGATCTTTATTAATCGGGGAGGTACCTTTTTGCTACTAAGGGTTTTAATAGCCTATTTCCCTTAGCCTCTACTATGATGCCTCGTTAAAAACCCTTCTCCAGAAAAAACCCTTTTGGGAAAAAATCATGAAGTTGGGAAAAGAGTACATCAGGGAGTAGAGTTCGCTTTTAACTGTAGTACCTTCTCATGTTACAAGCATGCCACGACCTTGGGAGCTCAGTGTCGTTCAGGTCGGTTACTTTATAATAACCTTTTTCTAAAACTTTATTGACTTTGTATAGTCCCTTCCAATTTGCGGCGAGCTTTCCTTCTCCTGATTTGTTGACTCCAATGTCGTTTCTGATTAAGACCAAATCATCTGGAGCGAATGTTCTTCGAATGACTTTTTTGTTGTACCTTGTAGTCATCCTTTGCTTTAACGCTGCTTCTCTTATCTGCGCATCTTCTCGGACTTCGGGGAGCAGGTCTAGCTCCTCTTTGTGCCCCTGTATGTTTCCGATCTCGTCATGAAGAATTACCCTTGGGCTTTGCTCATTGATTTCTATTGGTATCATTGCCTCCACACCGTAGACTAGTCGGAAGGGTGTTTCTCCAGTGGCGGATTGGGGTGTTGTCCTGTAAGCCCATAGCACTTGAGGGAGCTTTTCAGCCCAAGCTCCTTTTGCTTCTTGCAGTCTCTTCTTTAGCCCTGCCAGTATGACTTTGTTGGCTGCCTCGGCTTGCCCATTGGCTTGTGGGTGTTCCACCGAGGTGAACTGATGTTTGATTTTCATACTGGCTACTAAGCTTCTGAAGGTAGCATCGGTGAATTGGGTTCCATTATCCGTAGTGATGGAATAAGGTATCCCATATCTTGTGATGATATTTTTTTAGAGGAACTTCCGACTTCTTTGAGCGGTGATGGTAGCCAATGGTTCTGCTTCTATCCACTTTGTGAAATAATCTATTCCCACGATCAGGTATTTGACTTGTCTTGGTGCTTGGGGAAAAGGACCTAACAAATCCATTCCCCATTTCGCAAAAGGCCATGGAGAAGTGATACTGATAAGCTCTTCTGGTGGAGCCACGTGGAAATTTGCATGCATCTGACATGGTTGACATTTTTTTACAAATTCTGTGGCATCTTTCTGCAAGGTCGGCCAATAGAATCCAGCTCGGATTACTTTCCTGGCTAGTGACCTTGCTCCGAGATGGTTTCCGCAGATTCCACTATGTACTTCCTCCAATACCTCGGTGGTTCTTGAGGTCGGTACACACTTTAACAATGGTGTTGATATCCCCCTTCTGTAGAGGATATTTCTCACCAAGGTGTAGTGTTGTGCTTCCCTTCGGATCTTTTTAGCTTCTTTCTCCTCTTTAGGGAGGATGTCAAATTTCATGTATTCAACTAAGGGGTTCATCCATCCGAGGTTTAAATCGACTACCTCAAGTACTTCTTGTTTTTCTTTTATTACTGAGGGTTCCTGAAGGGTTTCTTGGATCAGGCTTCTGTTGTTCCCTCCTGGTTTGGTACTTGCTAACTTGGATAGGGCGTCTGCTCTGCTGTTTAGATCCCGAGTTATGTGTTTGACCTCGGTTTCTTCAAAACGCCCAAGGTACTCCAAAGTTTTTTCCAAGTACCTCTTCATATTTGGGTCCTTTGCCTGGTATTCTCCACTTATCTGGGAGGTCACCACTTGTGAGTCGCTGTATATCATCACCTTTGTAGCACCGACTTCTTCTGCTAGTTTTAGTCCAGCAATCAAGGCTTCATATTCTGCCTGATTATTTGAAGCCGGAAATTCAAATTTTAAGGAAACCTCTATCTGGGTTCCTCTTTCATCCGCCAATATTATGCCTGCGCCGCTTCCCGTTTTGTTGGAGGATCCATCTACATAGAGTTCCCATGTAGTTGGTTTTTCCTCCTGATCCCCTGCGTATTCTGCAACGAAGTCGGCGAGGCATTGAGCTTTGATCGCTGTCCGAGTTTCATATCTTAAGTCGAACTCGGAGAGCTCTATTGCCCATTGAACCATTCTCCCTGCAACATCCGTCTTTTGGAGGATTTGCTTCATGGGTTGGTTCGTACGGACTCTTATTGTGTGAGCTTGAAAGTAAGGCCGTAACCTTCGTGAGGCTACTACTAAGGAGTAAGCAAACTTTTCTAGTTTGTAGTACCTTAGTTCGGGGCCTTGTAGAACTTTACTGATGAAGTAGACTGGATATTGTCCGACCTCGTCTTCTTTTATCAGGGTTGACGAGATAGCCTTGTTTGCTACGGATAAGTACAGGACGAGGTCTTTCCCAGGTACGGGTCGGGTTAGAATAGGAGGTTGGCTTAAAAACTTTTTGAACTCCTGGAATGCCTCCTCGCATTCAGTGGTCCATTCGAACTGGCATCCCTTTCTTAATAAGGAAAATAGTGGAAGGGATTTCAGTGCCGATCCTGCCAAAAATCTGGAGAGGGCTGCAAGTCGGCCATTTAGCTGCTGGACTTCTCTCAAACAAGTCGGACTTTTCATTTCTAGGATGGCTCTACACTTGTCGGGATTGGCTTCGATCCCTCTTTGTGTTAGCATAAACCCTAGAAATTTCCCTGCTTCCACTGCAAAGGCGCACTTTGCGGGATTTAGTCTCATCCCGTGCAGCCTTATGGTGTCGAAGACTTGAGAGAGGTCTGTCAAGAGGTCGACTTCTTTCTTTGTTTTTACCAGCATGTCGTCGACGTATACTTCCATTAGACTCCCCAGATGAGGGGAAAACACTTTATTCATCAACCTTTGATATGTGGCCCCCGCATTCTTTAATCCGAATGGCATGACCACGTAGCAGAAATTAGCTCTGGGTGTGATGAATGATGTTTTCTCTTGGTCTGGCTCATACATTGGGATTTGATTATATCCCGAGTAGGGTCCATAAATGATAAGTATTGGTACCCCGAGCTAGAGTCTACTAGGGTCAATCTTGGCAGGGGATAAGGGTCCTTGGGACATGCCTTATTTAAGTCGGTGTAGTCGACACATTCTCCATTTGCCATTCTGTTTTTTGACTAGCACTACATTGGCTAGCCATGTTGGGTTGACTTCTCTGATGAAGCCAGCTTCCAGGAGTGCCTGTACTTGTTCTTCTACTATTAGGGCTCGTTCTGGGCCGAGCTTACGTCTTCTTTGTTGTACAGGTCGGGATCCTGGATAAACCGAGAGCTTGTGGGACATGAGCTCGGGGTCAATCCCAGGCATGTCAGAGGCCTTCCAGGCGAAGAGGTCGGAATTATCTCTTAGGAGCCTAGTCAACCCTTGTTTTAGAGTTTCCTCTAGGTTGGCTCCTATATGAGTGTTCTTCCCTTCCTCTTTACCAACCTGTATCTCCTCGGTTTTTCCTCCCGGTTGTGGTCGCAGCTCTTCTCTGGCCCTTGCGCCACCGAGCTCTATTGTGTTAACTTCTCTGCCCTTTCCTCTCAGATTTAGGCTTTCATTGTAGCATTTCCTCGCCAATTTTTGGTCTCCCCTTACCGTTGCTATTCCCGTTGAGGTCGGGAATTTCATGCAGAGGTGAGGAGTAGATACCACTGCTCCGAGTCGATTGAGGGTGGCTCTGCCGATTAAAGCATTATATGCCGACCCCACATCAATGACTATGAAGTCTATACTCAGAGTCTTTGATTTTTCCCCTTTTCCAAAAGTAGTGTGAAGGGACAAAAATCCTAGTGGTTTTATTGGCGTGTCCCCTAATCTGTATAGGGTGTCGGTGTAGGCTCTTAATTCTTTCTCATCTAACCCTAGCTTGTCGAAAGCGGGCTTAAAAAGGATGTCCGCCGAGCTTCCTTGGTCTACTAGGGTTCTGTGGAGATGGGCATTTGCTAGTATCATGGTTATCACTACTGGATCATCATGTCCAGGGATTATTCCTTGCCCATCTTCTTTTGTGAATGAGATGGTAGGGAGGTCGGGTGACTCTTCTCCGACCTGATAGACTCTTTTGAGATGTCTTTTGTGAGAGGATTTGGTGAGTCCCCCTCCCGCGAACCCTCCTGAGATCATATGGATATGTCTCTCTAGTGTCTGCGGTGGTGGGTCTCTTCTATCCATATCGTCTCGCTTTCTCTTTCCGTGACTGTCCGACCTTTCTATGAGATATCTATCAAGCCGACCTTCTCTAGCCAGCTTTTCTATCACATTTTTAAGGTCGTAACAGTCGTTTGTGGAGTGACCATATATTTTATGGTACTCGCAGTAATCGTTGCGGCTTCCCCCTTTTTTATTTTTAATGGGTCTAGGGGGTGGCAATCTCTCAGTGTTACAAATCTCTCTATATACGTCCACTATAGAAACTTTCAGAGGAGTATAAGAGTGATATTTTCTTGGCCTTTCGAGACCGAGTTCTTCCTTTTTCTTGGTTTCCTTTTCCCTCTCTTTTGTTGAGGGAGGGGGCCCAGGTCGCCAACTCAGGTCTCTTAGTTTGGCGTTTTCCTCCATATTGATGTACTTTTCAGCTCTTTCCTGTACATCACTTAGAGAAACGGGATGTCTTTTAGATATGGACTGCGAGAAGGGACCTTCTCTGAGTCCAGACTAATCCATTATGACTGCCTCTGTGGGCAGGTCTTGAATCTCCAAACATGCTTTGTTGAATCTTTCCATATAGGCTCGCAAAGATTCTCCGATCTCCTGTTTTATTCCCAGGAGGCTCGGTGCATGTTTCACTTTGTCTTTCTGGATTGAGAACCTCATCAAAAACTTCCTTGAGAGGTCTTCAAAACTAGTAACCGACCTCGGGGGGAGGCTATCGAACCACTTCATCGCTGCTTTCGATAGAGTGGTCGGGAAGGCTTTGCATCGCGTAGCGTCGGAAGTATCAGCTAGGTACATCCGACTTTTGAAGTTGCTCAGGTGATGCTTTGGATCCGTGGTCCCGTCGTAGAGGTCCATATCAGGGCTTTTGAAGTTCCTCGGAACTTTAGCCCTCATTATGTCCTCGCTGAAGGGATCCTCCCCACTATGGGTGGCTCTTCTTGTTCGTCACGGAGTTGCGACTTTGAGGGAGGATTCCAAACTTTAAGAGTTTTCTTTCTAACTATTTTCGTCGTTCCATCTCCTCTTTTAGGCTCTTTTCAGTTTCCTTTTGTCGCTCTCGCTCTGCTTAATTGCTCCAGGCGGCTGTGGACTAATCCCATGAGTTCAGTTACATGGGGTGGTCCTTTTTTCTGACTCGCGCCCTTCTGAAGAGTTTACCTTCGGGTTCTTTATTCCAGAAGTGCCTTCCATGTGTTGATTATCGATTTTTGGTGGAGGGTGAGGTCCACATCGTTGTTGCCTGTCCAGATTCTCTTGTTCAGAATCTGTCTCCACATGGCCTTCTTCGTGGGATCTATCCGCCATCGTGGATGATCTCTCGGGTCTCGGCAACGGCGCCAATGTTACGGTGGGTAACCGGAGATTAAAAGATGGAGGCTTTGGTTGGCCCAATCGTCCGCGGATGGTGGCTTCTGAGCTTGTTTGCACGTTGGAGCCTCCTTCCGACTTGTGCTCGTGAATGAATGGGGGGTGATACCTGCAAAGACACTCCGATGCCTAAGTTGCAAGGGTGTGAGCAGGTCTAGAGAGTATTGGGCTTAGAGATACCTGAGGGGTGTCAGTGTATTTAGTGGTGAGCCAATAACCACGTTGGAGTAGTGCCATATTTTTAGGGTGTTAACCGTCCCATTATCTTAGGGGGTTAAGATATGGCTCGATAAAGTAGTTAGAGAGATTTAGGGGCAGTTACTCATTTGAAGAGTACTTATCTGCCAACTATTCTCCGACTTCTTGGGAGTAAGTCGGGTTTGACACGACTTCTTAGTGTGAGGTTGGTGCTTAGTAAGGCTCAATTCTCTGGACTAGGCCTTTTATTTAGACCTGGGCCTTTATTATTGGGTCAGGGTAGGAAACA